>NC_037684.1:74888759-74911453 GCF_003255815.1 Theropithecus gelada | reverse complement strand
TTTTTTTTTTTTTTTTTTTTTTTTTTTTGAGGCGGAGTCTCGCTCTGCCGCCCAGGCTGGAGTGCAGTGGCCGGATCTCAGCTCACTGCAAGCTCCGCCTCCCGGGTTCACGCCATTCTCCTGCCTCAGCCTCCCGAGCAGCTGGGACTACAGGCGCCCGCCACCTCGCCCGGCTAGTTTTCTGTCTTTTTTAGTAGAGACGGGGTTTCACCGTGTTAGCCAGGATGGTCTCGATCTCCTGACCTCGTGATCCGCCCGTCTCGGCCTCCCAAAGTGCTGGGATTACAGGCTTGAGCCACCGCGCCCGGCCGGATCCTGCTTTTAAAGGGAGAAAGCCACCCAATTCTGGGGTGCAGAGGAAAATTTGGGGGATTCTGGGATCTCTCTCAAGGTTAGCAGCTCCACGTTCCTTTTCCCCACAGGGTGTTTGGGAACAGCTGGGACTCGGATGAGGACACACCCACTAGACCCCAGCCCCAGGAGCACATGCATGAAGTACCTGACTCTGATGGGTACAGCAGCCACAATGAGGATGGTACAAATGGGGAGACTGAGGCCCAAAGAGGGACAGCAACCCACCAAGGTCAACCAACAATGGCTGCTGTCTCTGGTGGGAAGGGAGCCTTAGAGGCTGTGTGGGGTGGAAATCATCAAGAAAAAAGAACTTGATATTTTTGTGCCTTCCCCTCCAGAGTCAGACAGTCTTGGAGAGCCTGCTGTGCCCCACAAGGGGCTGGACTGCTACCTGGATAGCCTCTTCGACCCCGTGCTGTCCTATGGGGATGCGGTAGGGATGGTGTGGGGCGGGTCATTTGCAGACAGGAGGCACAGCATGTACACCCAAGTCACACACTTGTACAGGGTGACCTGAGAGCTTCTCACAGTCAGGGTCATGGGGTGGTGTGTCCCATCTGGGTATCTGCTGGAGGCTGGACAAAGGATGAGGGTCTCTTCACAGCTAGAGATACTCTTGGCTGATCCTGGAAGGACCCACAGTTAGAAGTGCACCTCTAGCCAGGCGTGGTGGCATGCCTCTGTAGTCCCAACTACTTAGGAGGCTGAGATGGGAGGATCATTTGAGCCCAGGAGTTCGAGGCTGCAGTGAGCTGTGATCGCACCACTGTGCTCCAGCCTGGGCAACGGCAAGACCCTGTCTCAAAGAAAAAAAAAAAAAAAAGGGAAGAAGTGCACCTTTGTTGGGAGCCAGCCCCCTGGGGCCACTAAAATATCTCTATCTGGATGGAGGTGAATGACCTTGGTCCCTGGGTCTTCTGGCCCCAGATCTCGTGATACCCCTCAGATACCCTTGCTCACTCTGGAAATTCCAGAACCCACCCCACCCCGACTGCCCCGGCATGATATGCAGCCCTGAGCAGGGCACAGCCCCTCCTTGAGCCTCAATTTACTCCTCTGGGGAAGAGGGGATGGGTTGGGAGCGCACACGGTTATGGGGAGGACTGATTGGGATGCCATCAGGGTAAAGGCTGAGCATAGAGCAGACACTGAGCCAGCAGGAGGCCGCCCCCCGACACCAGAGGGTGGGTAGATGGCCAGTGTCAGGTGCCTGTTGCCATGGAACCTTGGGAGTACAACATTGAGATGGTCACTTGAGCCACCTACTGCCCCCAGGACCTGGAGAAGCCAACAGCCATTGCCTACCGAATGAAAGGGGGAGGCCAGCCCAGTGGAGGCAGCAGTAGTGGTACTGAAGACACCCCCAGGAGACCCCCAGAGCCAAAGCCAAGTCAGTGCCTTCCCCGGGTGGTTCCAGGGTTGGGCAGGGCCAAAGCCACTTGCCGGTCCTCAGGCACCTTTGTTTGCTAGAATGGAGGCAGCCACAGCATGATGGGGGGTGAGAGGACAGGGAGGAGGGCATCTCCGGTGCCATCTGTGCCTTCTGCCCCCTCCCCTCAGTCCCAGGCCTGGACGCCTCCACATTGGCTCTGCAGCAAGCCTTCATCCACAAACAGGCCGTGCTGCTGGTGAGTGAGGGAGGGACTGCTGGGGAGTGGAGAATGGACCTGCCTGGTCACCACGGCCACCTCTCCCCAGGCCCGGGAGATGACCCTGCAGGCCATGGCGCTCCAGCAGCAGCCCCTGAGTGCTGCCCTGAGATCCTTGCCCACAGAGGTGAGTCTGGCCTGCCCGGGGTGCAGGGGTTGCTTGGAGGCACAAGCTGTAAAGAGGAGCGCTGTGCTGCTCCAGGGCACTATTGTGCCTCTCTGAGCCCAGGAGCTCCACAACCCATCTTTGACAGAGATCTGGGGTCCCAGAGAGCAGCCTGGTGTATCCCAAGCAGCCCATCCTCACGTCCTGTTCTCCACAGAAATCCCCAGCACCAGAGGCACAGCTGAAGTCTGTAGGCACCGGTCCCCCTGCCAAACCCGTGCTCCTGCGTGTCACTCCAAAGCCCTTGGCTCCAGCCCCTCTGAAGGCTCCAAGGCTCACCACTAAGCCTGTGGCTGCCCCTGTTCTAGCTCAGGATCAGGCTTCTCCAGAAACCAGTGAGTGCCCTATCCCAACCTCTGGGGCTTCCCAGGACAGGTCTGGGGGTGTGGTTGTGCCCCTTGTGGCCTCACCCTGTTCCCACCACCCGCCCTTGCCCGCAGCTTCACCCTCCCCAGAGTTGGTCCGGTACTCAACGCTCAACTCTGAGCACTTCCCACAGCCCACACAGCAGATCAAGAATATTGTCAGGCAGTACCAGCAGCCATTCCGGGGAGGCCGGCCCGAGGCCCTCAGGTCAGCACTGCCCCCGCCCCCAGCGCTCCAGCCCCCTCACTGTGCCTGAGTGTCCATCATGGCCCACCAGCTTACTGAGTTGAAACACCCTGCCCAGCCCCTGTTAGGGAGGAAGTTTGTTTATACTGTTGAGTCCAGATGAGGACCTGCGGTTGTCTAGGTTGTGCTGTAGGACTTCAGGCCAGTCTCTGCTTCTCCCTGGATTCTCATTTATAATAATGGGGGAGTGGTGGTGGAGGAGGAGGACGTTCCCTACTGTCAAACTATGTGACGGGAAAGAGAGACTCAGTGTCAACCCACCACAGTACTCCAATGCCCACAGGAAGGATGGCGGGAAGGTGTTCATGAAGCGGCCAGACCCCCACGAGGAGGCCCTGATGATCCTGAAGGGGCAGATGACTCACCTGGCAGCTGCACCTGGCACCCAGGTGAGGGGGAGGGTGGGGCTGGTCCCAGGTGGAACAGAAGACAAAGAGGGGCCTCAGGGATCCTCAGAAACCAGCTACCCCATAAGCTGTGGCCCTGCCACTGCCCCTCCACAGGGCCTGCCTGTTGCCCCCTGAGCAGTCTCTTTGGGGTGGGACAGGTGTCCAGAGAGGCCGTGGCCCTGGTGAAGCCGGTGACCAGTGTGCCAAGGCCATCCATGGCACCCACTTCAGGTGAGAGGGCCAGGAGGGAAGGAGGGGAGGGTGTCCAAGTATATGAGGAAGTCTGTGGGCACAGGTGAGTGTGTCGGTGGAGTGTGTGTGTCTGTGTCCCTGAGCCCCTGTGTACATCTTGTGAGCACATTGGTGTAATTATAATATCAACACTTAAGTAGCACAGATCTCAGGCCAGGCCTATCCTAGCTTATGTAACCCTACCAGAACCCTTTAAGGTAGCACTGTTGTTCCCACATGTTGCAGATGGGGAAATGGAGGCACAGACAGGTTAAGCGGCTTGCCCAAGGTCACACAGCTCAAAAGTGTCAGACCAGGGATGTCAGCTCAGGCCTCCTGGCATCACAGTTGGAGCCCTAACCTCTACACCCTCTGTCTCTCGGCAGCCACAGTGATCTTAACAGCTATAAAGCAGTTCCCATCCTGCGCCTGACAAACACGCCTGATGGCTCCTACAATAAACTCCAAACTCCTCACTGTAGCCTATGAGACACTGCATGATGTGCCCACTTCCCCAGCCTCATCTCTCTGCCTCCCCTTGCCACATTCTGTTCCTCTCTGTTCTCGGAACACTCCAAGCCCACTTCTGCCTTGCATGTTTCCTGTGCCTAGAATGCTCTTCCCCAAGACCTTTGCATGCCTGGCTCCTTTTCACCATTCACGTCACAGCTCAAATGTCACCTCTGTCACCTCAGCAAGGTCTGCCTAGACTGCTAGGAGTGAAGGGCCTCCCAGACCAGTTCGCCAGGGTCTGTCCTAAACCACCCTGCTTTACTGCCACCCCAGCCTCGGGCAGCGAGAGTTTTGTTTCTGAATGATCTGTGCCACCCACACCTGCCATGGGCACTAAACTCCCGGGCAGGGACCTTGTCTACTTTATTTGCAGGGCCATCTCAGCCTTTAACCCAGGCCTGTATACAATAGTTGTTTTGGTGGGGCACAGTGGCTCATGCCTGTAATCCCAGCACTTTGGGAGGACGAGGCAGGTGGATCACGAGGTCAAGAGATCGAGACCATCCTGGCCAACATGGTGAAACCCCTTCTCTACTAAAAACACAAAAATTAGCTAGGTGTGGTGGCACGTGCCTGTAGTCCCAGCTACTCAGGAGGCTGAGGCAGGATGATCGCTTGAACCCGGGAGGCGGAGCTTGCAGTGAGCCAAGATGGAGTCACTGTACTCCAACCTGGGCGACAGAGCAAGACTCTATCTAAAAACAAAAAAACAAAAAACCAAACAAAAAAAAACCAAATCCAATAGGTGTTTTTATGTGTTGAATGAAAGGCTGGATCATGTGTGACCCTTGTGAGCAGCTTTTTGTATGGACCACCCCTGGGTCCCCTCCTCCACCCGCCTTGCCTCTCCCACTTCATCCTAAGAGGTTCCTGTGGCCGGGCGCAGTGGCTCACACCTGTAATCCCCTTTGGGAGGCCAAGGTGGGCGGATCACCTGAGGTCAGGAGTTCGAGACTAGCTGGCCCAACATGGCGAAACCCCATCTCTACTAAACATACAAAAAGTTAGCCGGGCATGGTGGCGGGCGCCTGTAATCCCAGCTACCCAGGAAGCTGAGGCAGGAGAATCGCTTGAACCCGGGAGGCGGAGCTTGCAGTGAGCCGAGATTGCGCCACTGCATTCCAGCCTGGGCGGCAATAGCGAAACTACGTCTCAAAAAAATTAAAATAAAATTTAAAAATGAGGTGCCTTCTCCTGCCTCCCTGACCCCCGCGCTCTCCAGCTCTGCCCTCGCGGTCGCTGGAGCCCCCTGAGGAACCCATGCAGACGCGGCTGCATCGCCTCATCAACCCCAGCTTCTACGGCTATCAGGACGCCCCCTGGAGGATCTTCCTGCGCAAAGAGGTGCCGAGCACGGCCAGAGCCAGGGGAGGGGCTGAAGCCGGGTAGAGGAGTGTCTAGGACTTGGGGAGAGAGCCCAGGATAGAAAAAAGCCGGGCTGAAGCCAGGGGTGGAGTTAGAGCCGGAGCGGAGCTGCATCTAGGGGCGGGGCCGGGTGTGAAGCATGGGGAGGGGGCAGTCGGAAGGTACCCACTGAAGCCCCACCCCTGCAGGTGTTTTACCCCAAGGACAGCTACAGCCATCCTGTGCAGCTTGACCTCCTGTTCCGGCAGGTAAAGTCCTCTCTCCCCTTTCTGCCTCAGTGAACTCAGCAGGGCAGTGTGGACGCAAAGATGAGCTAGCTGCAAAGCTTGCCTCTGCATGCTAGGATTTGGGGTCCTTGACCAGGGTGAGGATGGGCAGCTGTTTTATTGAATCTCCCCCTCCCATGGGCAGGGTCAGTGAGCTCACAGTTCAACCTAATCAGAGTCATAGTTTGTCTGAGCTACACATGGCCCAGAGATCAAATGTAAACGCCCTGTATAGATTAGGAAACTGTGGCCTAGGAAGGGCAGCCTGGATTGTGGGGGTGAGGAGAAAGGAGAGGGCCCTGTCAGTGGGATCTGATGTACACAGATGAACCAGCTTACAGATGACCCCACTGCTGCAAAATGGGACCCCCCCACATTGCCACTCACCCTAGTATAGTCCAACTTGGGTCCCAGCTGGGGGAGTCCCATGTGCTGCCTGCATCACAGCCTGTTCCCACAGATCCTGCACGACACACTCTCCGAGGCCTGCCTGCGCATCTCTGAGGATGAGAGGCTCAGAATGAAGGCCTTGTTTGGTATCTCAGGGGAGGGGACGGTATTGATGGGGCAACGAGTCAGAGGCACGGCCAGCCCTGTCCCAGAAGGAGACGGAGGCTGACAAGCCCAGACCCACCATCTCCCAGACATGTGCCTCCTTGCTCTGCTTCTCTGGCGTCTCGCATGGCTGAGCTGCATGTTTGGGGTTGGCAATGCCTGACACACTGTGTGTGCTGGCCATCTTGTCCATTTCTGGGTTTCAGTTTCCCAGTATAGACACTGGTCAGATACCTTCTTGCTGGGTATCAGCCACCTCCCTCCCTGACATCCCCGAGATGGGGGCTGCCAGGGGAATGGGAGGGGGTCCTCACCAGACCTGGCCTCCCATAGCCCAGAATCAGCTGGACACACAGAGGCCCCTGGTAACAGAGAGCGTGAAGCGGGCCGTGGTCAGTGCTGCACGAGACACCTGGGAGGTCTACTTCTCCCGCCTCTTCCCTGCCACGGTGCGAGTCCCTCACCTGCCCCCTACCTGTCCAGAGGATTCAGGGATGAGACGAGAGGACCCTCACATGCCCTTCATCTCTGCCCCAGGGCAGTGTGGGCACTGGTGTGCAGCTCCTAGCTGTGTCCCACGTGGGCATCAAACTCCTGAGGATGGTCAAAAGTGGCCAGGAGGCTGGCGGGCAGCTGCGGGTCCTGCGTGCATACAGGTGACCGGAAGGGGCTGGCTGGAGACTGGGGTACAGACTGGCATCAGCATTTCTTTCCTCTCCACAGCCACTTACCAAGTACCCATGATGTGCCAGGCTCTGTGCCAAGCCATTGAAGCAAACCCATTTTAGACTGGGGAAACTGAGGCTCAGAGAGAGAAGTTGTTTGTCTCAGGTCACACAGCCAGGAAGGGGTTGAGCTGGGAACCCACTCCCCTGCCCTCCTTCCAACCTGCTGCACAGCAGCAGCACTGTGCAGAGGGGCTACTGTGCTGGAAGTGACCAAACCCTGATGCAGCTGGCGAGGGAACCACTGCCAGCCGTGACACCTTACTGAGTCCTCAGATTCCCTTCCCTGCTAGAAGTCCCTTTTGTCCTTTATAACATGAGGACAGGAATAGAACCTTGTTCACTGGTTGGGTAAAAGCTGCATGCTTTGAAAAATGGTGAGAATTTGGTCAATGGGTAAAATAGAGATTTGGGTAGGCACAAATCTAGATTTAGAGCTTGGACCAAAGGACAAAGGGTGGAGAGGGGCCGGAGTGTTGGCCCAAAGGGTGGTAGGAACTGAGCTGAAGCCACAGCCTGGGTCAGAGAGGGGAAGCAGGAAGCTTAGGGTCCTGTGGGAGCTGGCACAATGGGGCCAAGGTGGGGCTGGGCTTCAAATGGGGCAGGACAGGAGCAGAAGCAGCACAACAGGTGGAAGGAGGGCATCCCTCTGGCTGTGGAGTCCTGCCCTCATGCCACCGGCCCATCCTCCAGCTTTGCAGATATCCTGTTTGTGACCATGCCCTCCCAGAACATGCTGGAGTTCAACTTGGCCAGTGAGAAGGTCATCCTCTTCTCAGCCCGAGCACACCAGGTCAAGACCCTGGTGGATGATTTCATCTTGGAGCTGAAGAAGGTAAGGATCTTCTCACAGGTCTTCCCTCCACCCAGGCTGAGGGCCAGCAACAGGGCTCTCCCACCCCACATATATACTAGCCTCACCTTCCTGGGAAGTATGACTGTGTCCATAGACTTCTGTCTACCTTCAGTCCTTTGCACTAGCTGTGCCTTCCACTTGGAATACCCTTGCCCCCTTTTGCCTGCTCCTTCAGAAAACCTTTACCAATGCCCCCTGCCAGGTGGCACAGCACCTCCTCTGAGCTCTGCAGCAATTGTACTCCTCACCCTCCTGCCTTGGCTGCATGGCCCACCCACTGCATCTCAATCTCTTTCCATCCCCTCTGCCCACTCTTAACTGGCAGCCCCCAGGCCTAGGGCAGGTCATCTCTGTGCCCTAGGCCCGAGGAAGACTTCAGCAGGAAAGTCAGTGAGGGCTTGAGTGGGGAAGGCCTATGTGTGTGCCCTGAAGTCCATCTGGGTCCCTCAGACTCACCCTCCAGCCCTTTCTTCCACCCAGAATGCCCTTCCCTCTTCTCACCTGATGAAGGCTCCCTTCCCTGATAAGTCAGGAAGGATGTGAGGAGCAGGGTTGGCCCCAGGCCTCTGGGAGTGGGGTGATGGGGCTGTTGCCCTCAACCTGCCCCTGGCTGACCCAGGACTCTGACTACGTGGTCGCTGTGAGGAACTTCCTGCCTGAAGACCCTGCGCTGCTGGCTTTCCACAAGGGCGACATCATACACCTGCAGCCCCTAGAGCCACCTCGAGTGGGTCAGTGCCACTGGGGTGGGTTGGGGGCAGGAGGCGGAGGCTGGCCAAGGAGGCCACCCTGGCAGATGCTGACCCAACCTGGCCCACAGGCTACAGTGCCGGCTGCGTGGTTCGCAAGAAGGTGGTATACCTGGAGGAGTTGCGACGTAGAGGTCCCGACTTTGGTGGGTGCCCCAGAACCTGGAACCCCATACAGGGTGCATCCTAGTTTCACGCACTCATGCTGCACATGCACAGTGAGGGTTTCTTGGTGCCCAAAAGTGGTCTGGGCTGGTCAGGTCTCCTAAGCTCCAAGCGTGGCCTGTCAGTATCTGTTGGTGGCCAGACAGTCCAGCCCTCTGCTTTGCCTGAGGGGTCTCCGTGGGCATTTCCATGTTTGTGTTTGTGGCCTGAATCTCTCTCTTTTTTTTGTTTCTTTTTTTGAGATGGAGTCTCGCTCTGTCGCCCAGGCTGGAGTGCAGTGGCGCCATCTCGGCTCACTGAAAGCTCCGCCTCCCGGGCTCACGCCATTCTCCTGCCTCAGCCTCCTGAGTAGCTGGGACTACAGGCACCCGCCACCACGCCCGGCTAATTTTTTGTATTTTTAGTAGAAACGGGGTTTCACCGTGGTCTTGATCTCCTGACCTCATGATCCGTCCGCCTCCGCCTCCCAAAGTGCTGGGATTACAGGCGTGAGCCACCGTGCCCCACCCTGAATCTCTCTTTATGTCTCCACATGACCTGAGAGTCCACAAACCCCGCTTTGCCTTTTTGCTTCACTTCCCCGTTATGGTCCTGTGCCCTGAGAAGTATCCCTTTCCTTCCCTGAGCCTGTTTCCTCATCTGTAAAATGGGTTTGATGGCCTGGCCTGCCTCACACAGTTCTAGAGACAGATAAAGAAGGTACCCAAATCTCCCTAAAGGACTCCCTTAGTCACAAGGCAAGACCCTCCTGTTTGCCTTAGACCTTTTACCCGCCCCTAGGCTGGAGGTTCGGGACCATCCACGGGCGCGTTGGCCACTTCCCTTCGGTGCTGGTGCAGCCCGCTGCTGCCCCTGACTTCCTGCAGCTGCCAGCGGAGCCGGGCCGCAGCCGAGCAGCTGCCGTGGCCGCTGCTGTGGCCTCTGCAGCCGCTGCACAGGAGGTGGGCCGCAGGAGAGAGGTGAGACCAGTATGGGTGGGGTGGGGCGGGGTAGACCAGGGGGAAGGGACCGCTGCAAAAGGGGTGAGGCGAGTGGGGATAAGGTGGGCCACGGGCCTGGTCAGGCTCTTGGGGTGTGGCTGATCTTGGACTAGGGTGGGGGTGAACGAGGTAGAGTGAGCCAGAGGTGAGACCCGGAAGATGGGACCAGAGAAGGTTGGAGGTGTGGCCAAATGGGGTAGGGAAGGATGAGGATCAGTTGGTTTTAATCAGTCCAATGGGGTCAGACCAGCCTGGGCCCGCCAGTAGGTGAAGTCTACCTGGGATGGGGTGGGGCCAGGTGAGTGAGCGGGGTCGGTTTGTGGAGCTAGCGAGGGGTGGGGTCAGCTGTGACATGGCAGTTGGGGAAGTCAACCCCGGGCAAGGGCGTGGCCAAGTGGGGCAGGGAGCTGGGTTAGCCCAGCAAGTAAAAGGCGTGGGCGGGCTGAAGGGGTGAGAACAACGGGATGCAGCCGGGTCCAGATGGATGGGTGGGTGGGTGGCTTGAGAATCTGGGTCCTATCAGCGAGGGATTGCGTTGTCAGTTTTGACCCAAGGGCCAGGCATGGTGTGGCCAGAAACGGCCTTCCTAGTTCCGCCTCTTCTGCAGGGTCCCCCAGTCAGGGCCCGCTCTGCTGACCATGGGGAGGATGCCCTGGCGCTCCCACCCTACACAATGCTCGAGTTTGCCCAGAAGTATTTCCGAGACCCTCAGAGGAGACCCCAGTGAGTGGCGGCCCCGCCCCCCTTCCCCACAGTGGGAGGGTTCTGGGCTTCTTGCAGCCATCCAAACTGCAGGCTGTCGGTCTTAGAGGCCCCACTTCTGGTGGGAGAGATGAGAGACCACCCAGGTGTGAGGCCCACTTCAGTGCCTGCCTCTGGGGGTCTTCCTGCCTGATAGACTGATCAGAGTGGTGGGTCAAGAACATTCCCATGTGGAAAAAGATGTAGCCAAGGCTTGGGCAGGACAGGTCAGTAGCACCCACCTTCCACTGCAGGGATGGCCTCAGGCTGAAATCCAAGGAGGCTCGGGAGTCCAGAACCTTGGAGGACATGCTTTGCTTCACCAAGGTGTCCAGTCCCGGACCTCAGTTCCCCATCTGTAAAATGGTGATGCAGGGGCCCCGTCCCAGGCCCCTGAGGCCAACAAACTTGTTCTCAGTGAGACCCTCTAGCTCTCAGCACCCTGATTCCCTCCCAAGGACAGCATCTGTCCCCAGTATTGGGCCTGGCTCCCCTTTTGTGACATGGACCCTCCTGTTATATGGCCTTGAAACACAGTGTGTCCCCTTTCTGTTCTGACGTGTCCCTACTCCATCATGACACAGCCCTCTTCCCCCACAGACTCCCCTCCAGGAATCCCTCATCGAACTCAGCGACAACAGCCTCAACAAGATGGCCACCGACATGTTCCTAGGTGTGGCAGTGGGACTGCAGCCAGGGCTCTGGGCTGGATGAGATCCAGCACTGTGTGGTCTCTACTGGTTGCCACTGCCACTCCTCCCTGGTCTTCGGATTCTTTCCCCTCCCCCAGCTCAGACATGGGACACATTTAAGAGAAAAGCAGCTCCCAGCTGCCTGTGGCCAAGGCTCCCAGGGAGGGGCTCAGTCCTGGGGCTTCCTGGGGTGGGTGGACAACTGGCAATTTGGTGGGTCTGAGTGGGATAGGTCTTTCCTACAGCTGTGATGAGGTTCATGGGGGATGCCCCACTGAAGGGCCAGAGTGACCTGGACGTGCTTTGTAACCTCCTGAAGGTCAGTCCAGCCAACTTTGCCAGATGCCTCCTTTCCTGCTCTGTGGCTCAGTTTCCCCATCTGTCAATGAGTCACAGGACATTAGGGTGGGAAACCTCTCCCATGGTCCAAAAAGGAATGCATCATGCTGATGGGGAGGGGGCTGGGAAAGGGACACCAGGCCTGTCTTCAGGTGCCCACCCTGTTCTTATGTACCTGGTATGTGACATAGCCCCTAGCCTGTCTTTGGTGTGTAACCTCCCTGTCCTCCTTCAGCTGTGCGGGGACCATGAAGTCATGCGGGATGAATGTTACTGCCAAGTTGTGAAGCAGATCACAGACAATACCAGCTCCAAGCAGTGAGTGAACTGGGCTTTATACCCCACTATCCCCTCACTGTGTCCATGCTCCAGGAGGGGCCAGTTCAGCCTCCCACCTCCTCAGGCCTGACCCCTCCTGGATTCTCTTCCCCTCACCTTCGTCCTCACTCAATAGAGCACGTGTTTTGAAATTACTTGGTCTGGAACACAGCATTTCTGCTCTCTGAACTTTAGTAGCCTCATCTGTAAAATGGCAATGATAATGTGTAAGTCCAGATTCTTAGTTGCAAGTGACAGAAACCCAACTCAAGCTGATTTAACCAAAAGGGAGCTTGTTGATTCAAAGAAGTGAAAAGTCAGTGAGTATGTGGCCTCAGGCATAGCTGGATCCAGGTGTCATTAGGAAGCAGGCTTTCTCCATCTTCTGGCTCTGCTTTCCTCTGCGTTGATCATTCCCAAACAGCGTCTCCCACAGAGTAGCAAGGTGGCAGGTCTGGGGTGACAGCTCAGCAATCCCAGAGAAAGCAAGACTGACCCAATATTTGCTGTAGAAATTCCTTTTTTTTTTTTTTTTTTTGAGTCGGAGTCTCACTCTAACGCCCAGGCTGGAGTGCAGTGGCGTGATCTTGGCTCATTGCAACCTCCGCCTCCCGGGTTCATGCCATTCTCCTGCCCCAGCCTCCTAAGTAGCTGGGACTACAGGCGCCCGCCACCACGTCTGGCTAATTTTTTATATTTTTAGTAGAGACAGGGTTTCACCATGTTAGCCAGGATGGTCTTGATCTCCTGACCTTGTGATCCGCCCGTCTCGGCCTCCCAAAGTGCTGGGATTACAGGCATGAGCCACCGCACCCAGCCTGCTGTAGAAATTCTTAAATCCAGGCTTACAGGCCTGAGTTGGTCATATGTTCAACCCTGAACCAACTATGCCTATCCCTAGGCCAATCACTGTGGTCAGGGGCTGTAGTGCTCACATTGACCAAACCTGACTTCCATGCCCATCTCCAAACCACAGGGATCTACAGTGGGGTGGGTGGTTTCCCAAAGGAAGCCCAAGTGTTGTTCCCAGACACCAGATATCCCTACAAATGAAACCCTCACACCCACGACCATGTGAAGATGAATTACTGTGTTCCACTCATGCAGGGCCAGCACACAGTAGGTGCCCAATATGTTCATGCTCTTGTTACCATCAGGTCCACCCTCCTGTCTTCATCTGCACTACCTCCTCACTTGCTTGCTCTCCATCTCCTCAGGAATTTTAGAACCACTCAGCTTGTCCTCCTGCTCCTCCCAGCCCTGGGCCTTACCTGGCATGACCTCTACACAGTCTCAGCAGGTTCCCCTTTTCCCAGAAGCCTCCCTAGAGAGATCCCCTACCTGTTGTGAGGCAGAAAAGAGAAGAATAGGAGAGGAAAAAGTCACAGTACTTCCCCTACCTGGGGAAGATGTCTGGGGCCCCATCCTCTTCCATCCCTATCCCCCATCCTGACTTCTCAAGCAGAATATGCCTTTTGCATGGCTTTAAGGCCCACCTGCCCTGGGCCTCCTCACTGCGCAGGGAGGAGCATCTTCAGGGGACAGGAGCTGCCTGAGAGTTGGAATCTGTCTCAGTTCAATCCCAGGAGGCTCCTGGCACACTCTAGTGCTGTGGCCATCTGTGATGTGGCCCCCGTGTGTCCTTGCAGGGACAGCTGCCAGCGAGGCTGGAGGCTGCTATACATCGTGACTGCCTACCACAGCTGCTCTGAGGTCCTCCACCCACACCTCACTCGCTTCCTCCACGACGTGAGCCGGACCCCGGGCCTGCCCTTTCAGGGTGAGAGGTCGATGAGTGGGGACCCAGGGCTGCATGCTTCTCGCATGGGGACTGGGTGGGCAGCTGGTGGGAGGGGAAACCCAGAGGGCCTCACTTTCACAGGTGCTGAGCGATATTTACTAATATTAATATATTCCCCAAACATTTGTGAGGGTTCCACAGGGGCTGGCGTGGTGGTTTGTCTGATCTAATGGAGGGGGTGGTCAGGGATGACTCCTTGGAGGAAGTACTGCCTTGCATAGGAGGGGTTTCCAGGTGGAGTGAGTGACAGGAGCAAAGACCGGAGTGGGAATGTGTGGCACGTGGGAGAAGAGAAGGAGGTGGGCAAGAATCCAGAGTACCAGGGTGCAGCCCTGCCTCTCTGACTGTTGGGACTCAGCAAGGGTATTGAGGGATCTGGGCAGAGGTGGGCCCAAGCTGGTATCATCCCCCTTAGAATATGGAGAAAGGGGGGCCACTCTTCAGCATTGTTTCCATAGCAACCCCTGGGGCTCCCGAAGAAGGAGGCTGGGGCCGCTGTAGTCACCATGGCAGCCGTGGAGGAGATAGGAGACCTTACCCTTCCTGCCTCTGAACGCTTCTCTCTGATTCAATTAACAAACATTCAGCCCACAGATGAATAGACCCAGCTCCCCCATGGAATAGCTCCCAGATGCATAAAGGCAACAGAATGTGCCTTAGAACTCTCGACTCAGAGAAATGGAGCACTGATGCCGGGGTCTCCTGCCCTGGGAGGCCTGAGTGAGGGAGGGCGGTTGGCAGGGTATCCCAGCTGGCATGAGCAGAGCTGCATCACCCTAGCCACAGAGCCTATTGGATACAAGCTCCCCAGTCAACAGCTCAGGGTGACAGCAGTTTCCAGGATCATAGGTTGCCAAGGGGACTGTGGGCTGGAAAAAAAGGTCCTTAGACACATGGGATGTGGGTTCAAATCCAGGTCTTAACCTCTAGCTCTTGACCTTGGGCAAGTCACTGTCCCTGTCTGAACTGTTTCCTCAACTGTCAAATGGGGGAGTAAATGCCTTCCCTACAGCTTGTGGAGAGAATGCAGTGGGCTCATAGTTGGTGGCAAGAGGAGCCCCTTTCTCCCACAGTTCACCTTAAGCAAGGCCTGGACTCCCTGCTTCTGCAGGGATCGCCAAGGCCTGTGAGCAGAACCTGCAGAAAACTTTGCGCTTCGGGGGTCGTCTGGAGCTCCCCAGCAGCATAGAGCTTCGGGCCATGTTGGTAAGCATGGGGTGGGAGTGGGTTCAAAATGAATGGGAGGCTGGGCGTGGTGGCTCATGCCTGTAATCTCAGCACTTTGTGGGGCCGAGGCGGGCAGATCACCTGAGGTTAGGTGTTCAAGACCAGCCTGGCCAACATGGTGAAACCTCATCTCTACTAAAAATACAAAAATTAGCTGGTTATGGTGGCAGGTGCCTGTAATCCCAGCTACTCAGGAGGCTAAGGCAGGAGAACTCCTTGAACCCAGGAGGCAGAGGTTGCAGTGAACCAAGATCGCGCCACTGCATTTCAGCTTGGGTGACAGAGCGAGACTCCATGTCAAAAAACAAACACACAAAAAAATGAATGGGAAACACAAGCCCTGCCCAGAGACCTCTCTGTCAGGTGCATTGCACTCAGGGGCATGCAGACAGGCTCTGCAAAGTCCAGGTGCTCAAGTGTTCCTACATGTGCAAGCCCAGGACCTATTGGCTTGGGAACTCCCACGGCAGGAGACAAGGGCTGTCCCAGATCCCAAGACCCAACCTGTCATCCCTCTCCCACCAACTTATCCCCAGGCAGGCCGCAGTTCCAAGAGGCAACTCTTTCTTCTTCCTGGAGGCCTTGAACGCCATCTCAAAATTAAAACATGCACTGTAAGTGAAGGAATGTCTCCTGCAGCCAGGTACTGAAGGGGCAGGGACAGGGACAGCCCAGGCTCCAGGATGGGGGAGGAGTAAGCCCCCAAGGATGTTGAGCCCTCCCAGGCTCTTCCACAGCCCCAAAAGGCAAGACTTATTTCTTAGAAGAGCAAACTGCACCTTAGAGAGGTTAAGCCTCTGGCTCAGGGTCATCCTGCAAAAACGGGACAGAAGCAGATTTTGAACCTAAGTCTCAGACCGCAAGCTGTGTTCTTTCCCTGCCTGAGGCTGATTCTCAGAGACCTCAGAGGATTGTGCGCCTTTGTGAAGAGGGCTGAGGAACTCTACACATGGCTTCCGGGGGCCTGAGTGGGGCCAGAAGGACAGAGGTCAAGCCCAACTGGCATGGCCTCATCTCTTCCGCCCCACCCCCAGGTGGCCCTGGACGTGGTGGAAGAGATCTGTGCTGAGATGGCTCTGACACGCCCTGAGGCCTTCAGTGAATATGTTATCTTCGTTGTCACCAACCGTGGTGAGTGCCAGGAAGAGTGAGCATGCTGGACCCATTCCCATCCCCGGGCCTTGGGCCATGTGGGGCCCTCCATCCAGACTTTAGGGCCCAAGTCAGGTACCACTTCCTCCAGGACCCCCATGCAGAAGGATCTCTGTGTGTACCGAGCACCCCCAGCCCTTTATCTGTCCCTTTCCGCTTTGCTTAGTTTGCCTCACCTTATGGTGAGGGCCCTCTCTCATCCCTCAGGGCATGCTCAATGAGAGGACACGGGCCATGCCCTCAAGGAGATTACATCCTGGGAAGGTTTCCATTAATAGCGCCGCACTCCTGGAACCTAAAGGTGCAAGCCTTCTTTCCTGCCTCTCATGCCTTAATAATGGCCAGAGAAGCCCCTCCCGAGGTGTCACTATCCCCTCTAGAGGGCTCCTGGGACCCTAGGTGACTGTCACGCATCCCAAAGGCCCTTCCATCTGCTGCCTGGCACTCTAGATCATGGTCTTGCCTCCTGTCACTAGCTGGTCAGCTCCAGCAACCCCCAGCCAGCTCTCCCTACCACTGCCTCAGCCCTCAGCCGTGTGCCGTCAGCCCTGCCTGCCCAAGTCCAGTTAAGACATTAGGGGAGAATGGCAGGTAAGAAAATGGTCCTAATAACCGACATTTATCAGACGGATGCTGTGCCCCAGGCACAATTCAAAGCATTTCAGGCTGGGTATGGTGGCTCATGCCTGTAATTCCAGCACTTTGGGAGGCTGAGGCGGGTGGATCTCTTGAGGCCAGGAGTTCCAGAGCAGCCTGGCTAACATGGCAAAACCCCATCTCTACTAAAAATTAGCCAACCATGGTAGTGCGCACCTGTAATTCCAGCTACTCAGGAGGCTGAGGCACGATAATCACTTGAAGCCAGGAGGCGGAGGTTGTGGTGAGCCATGATCATGCCACTGTACTCCAGCCTGGGTGATGGAGTGAGACGCTGTCTCAAAAAAAAAAAAAAAATTAAAAAAAAAAAGGCCTGGCGTGGTGGCTCACACCTTTAATCCCAGCACTTTGAGAGGCCGAGGCAGGTGGATCACCTGAGGTCGGGAGTTCGAGACCAGCCTGACCAACATGGAGAAACCCTGTCTCTACTAAAAATAGACAAAATTAGCCAGGCATGGTGGCATTTGCCTGCTACTCGGGACGGTGAGGCAGGAGGTTGCGGTGAGTCGAGATCATGTCATTGCACTCCAACCTGGGCAACAAGAGCGAAACTCCATCTAAAAAAAAAAAAAAGGCCGGGTGTGGTGGCTCAAGCCTGTAATCCCAGCACTTTGGGAGGCCGAGACGGGCAGATCACGAGGTCAGGAGATAGAGACCATCCTGGCTAACATGGTAAAACCCCGTCTCTACTTAAAAAATACAAAAAACTAGCCTGGCTCCTGTAGTCCCAGCTACTCGGGAGGCTGAGTCAGGAGAATGGTGTGAGCCTGGGAGGCGGAGCTTGCAGTGAGCCGAGATGGCGCCACTGCACTCCAGCCTGGGCGACAGAGTGAGACTCCGTCTCAAAAAAAAAAAAAAGGCATTTCATTCTGTGAACTATTTTAATCCCCACAACAACCTTATGAAGTGGAGACTGTTAGTCTTTCCATTTACAGGTGGGGAAACTGAGGCCCAGGGAGGCTGTATTAGTTTCCTATTGTTGCTATAACAAATTATCACAAATTTATTGGCTTAAAAAAAACACAAATATATTACCTTATAATTCTGAAAGTCAGAAGTTCTAAAATGAAAATGGCATCAGGGCCAGGTTCCTTCTGGAGGCTCTAGGGAAGAGTCTGTTTCCTTTCCCCTTCCAGCATCTAGAGGCTGCCTGCATTCCTTGGTCCATGACCCCTTCCTCCATCTCCAAAGCCAGCAGTGTAGAATCCTCAAATCTCTCTCCCTGCCAGCCTCTGCTTCTGGTCTCACATCTCCTCCTCTGACTCTGACCCTTCTGCTTTCCTCTTATGAGGACCCCTATGCTGATGATGTTGGGCCTGCTTGGATAATCCAGGATCATCTCCATCTCCAGATCCTTAACTTAATCACATCTGCAGAGTGCCTTTTGCCAGGAAGGTGACATATTCATAAGTTCTAGGGATTAGGACCTGGACATCTTTGCAGGGGTCATTAGTCAGCCTGCCACAGAAGTTGTGACTTATCCACAGTCACATAGTGGTAATCATGTAATCATACCAAACCCCCTCTCTTTAGTAAGATTTTACTGCAGGTGTGAGATGGGTGGCAAAAATGTCAGTGCAAGAGAGGAAAACTTGAGCCTCTCCCAGGCTCAGACCCTAATCCTCCCCACCCCCACCTATGCCAGGTGCCTGGCAAGGGGTCTCTCCTGAAGGAGGTCTGCAGAAAGCTACCCACTAGGTCTTGTAGTCTGAGGCCTCTTGTGTTTGTCCTTGTCCCCAGCCTCCTCTGGAAAGGAGCTGGGCCTTCTCTGAGCATAATGCAGGGCATTTTCCCAGATCCAGGCAGGCCACACTCGGGGCACTCTTCAGCAGCCCCTCTTTCCCCGGGAGAAATGGAGCATTACTTAAAGCTTTGCATTGGAGTTATTACCATCTGTGGTCATCAACATTTCAATAAAACATAGGACACCCCATTCGACAAACACGCTCTCCTTTAATGAGGAAGCTGTGTCCCAGAACAGGCAGGTGGCTTGTCTGAGGTGATACCTCAGCTGGGTAGCAGGTTGGGGTCTGTACACATGCTCTGTACAGGTGCACACATGTGTGTGCACATATGCCCCCACCCAGCCCTGTCTCCCTGCTCTCTGCAGGCCAGCATGTGTGCCCACTCAGTCGCCGTGCTTACATCCTGGATGTGGCCTCAGAGATGGAGCAGGTGGACGGCGGCTACATGCTGTGGTTCCGGCGTGTGCTCTGGGATCAGCCACTCAAGTTCGAGAATGAGCTATATGTGACCATGCACTACAACCAGGTCAGCACATGTGGGCTTCTCTGGACTCTGGGACCTTCTAGGCTCCCCTGGGCCTGTGAGTCAGACTCCACAGCTGTGGCGTTTGAAGTGTTCATGATTCAGGCCCTGTGGATGTCTCTAACCCTGATGCCTCTGCTCCCCTATGTGGTCTCTTTGGATTAGTCGAAACAGCCCTCACTACCTTTGAGGGCCTTTGTGCATGCCATCCCTCCATCTGCACTTCCCAGGTTATTTAAGTCCTTCCCAGCAAGCTGTCCCCAAACAACACGTCTTCCATTAGGCCCTCTTTGCATTCCCCTTTCCTTCAGATGTCTTCCTCCTCTGAACATGGGCCTGTCCTTTGCTCCAAGTGCTAAGCCAGGGTTTGCTAGTATTGTCACTTTTGTCTGTGTGTTATTCTGTGAGACTTGGAAGTCCTCTAAGTCAGGATCATGGAGTTTACAAAGTCTGCGTTCTCCCCTACTGAGCCAGTATGTGTGGAAGTGCTTGAACAGAAAGTGTGTGTTTTTGTGGAACTGGTGCCAAAACTTCAGGAATTGTACACAATATGGTCACGTAGCTTTTGTGGTCACATGGTGTCACTGTTGAAGCATAGCCCTGTGCAGTCCGGCACCATGCTACTCAATGTGAGGCTTGTGGACTGGCAAATCCTCAAGTCCCACCTCAGACCTCCTGCCTCAGAGCCTCTGGAGCCCAACCTGGCCGTCTATTTTGGCAAGCCCTCCTGTGGCTCAAGCACACTCAGTTTTGAGAAACAGCAGGCCTGATAGATACATGACCACACTGCAGTGTTGATGCTCTGCTCTCACCAGTCAACCCACATCCTGGCAAGGTTGCTGTGGGGACTCCCTCATGGGCATCAAGGCCACAGCCCTCCCACATCACCCTTATGTGCTTCTGCCATCATTCCCCAAAACCCAGGAAAGTAATAGGCCATCCTACCCCAGAAGAGGATGGGGCTGCAATCATTAAACATGCACGTCCCCAGTTCCCTGCAGCCAAGTGCCCGTACGTGTGCCTGCCTGGCAGCCCCTTACCCAGGTGCTCCCTGCAGGTCCTGCCTGACTATCTGAAGGGCCTCTTCAGCAGTGTGCCAGCCAGCCAGCCCAGCGAGCAGCTGCTGCAGCAGGTGTCCAAGCTGGCTTCACTGCAGCATCGCGCCAAGGACCACTTCTACCTGCCGAGCGTGTGAGCACCTGCCCTCCTGTCTCAGCTGGGGTGGACAGGCAACCCTGCCCTCTCAGCCCACCTCCACCCCCCTCAGAGCTGGCTGTCCCCAGGCCCCCAGACTCCCCTCTTATACCAGTGGGGCTGTCTGGGAAGGGGCTCTCCTTGCCTGGGGGCTGAAGTTTTCCAACTAGCCATAGGAGCTGGGACCCTGCCTCTCTTTCGCAAGTTGCTTCTGGTTGATATTATTAGCTCAGAACAAAGGTAATGTTAAAAAAAGGTTTCAGGACACATGTTCCCTGTGGTCCAGGAAATACACGTGGCTATGCAGAAAGATTTAGCCACAAAAACATTCACTGCAATGCTGCTACAAGAGCAAAAGATCAGAAGTAACCTCAATATCCAGCAACAGGGAGGAGTCAAGTAAATTATGGGTATTAGCCTTTATTTACTTATATATTTAATTAATTATTGATTTTTTCTTTATTTTTTAAAAACGATATACCACTTTTTATAGAGACAGGGTCTTGCTCTGTTGCCCAGGCTGAACTTTTTTATTTTTGTAGAAACAGCGTCTTGCTACTTTGCCCAGGCTGATCTTGAACTCCTGGGCTCAAGTAACCCTCCTGCCTCAGCCTCCCAAAGCAGTGGGATTACAGGCATGAGCCACCCTGGCTGGCCTAGACAGCCTTTAAACTGATGTTCTCTAAGTTATAATTAATGCTCACAGTGTACATCAGTCATTCTCAAATTTTTGGTCTCAGGACCTTTTTACACTCTTGAAAAGAGCACCTCAGCCGGGCGCGGTGGCTTACACTTGTAATCCCAGTACTTTGGGAGGTCGAGATGGGCAGATCACCTGAGGTCAGGAGTTTGAGACCAGCCCAGCCAACATGGTGAAACCCCGTATCTACTAAAAATACAAATTAAAAAAAAAAAAATTAGCCAGGTGTAGTGGCGAGCCCCTGTAATCCCAGCTACTCAGGAGGCTGAAGCAGGAGAATCACTTGAACCCCGGAGGTGGAGGTTGCAGTGAGCCAAGATTGTGCCATTGTACTCCAGCCTGGGTGACAAGAGCGAAACTCCATCTCAAAATAATAATAATAATAATAGGCTGGGCCCTGTGGCTCACGCCTGTAATCCCAACACTTTGGGAGCTGAGGTGCATGGATCACCTGAGGTCAGGGGTTCAAAACCATACTGGCCAACATGGTGAAATCCCGTCTCTATTTTAAACACAAAATTAGCCGGGCGTGGTGGCACATGCCCGTAATCCCAGCCGCTTGGGAGGGTGAGGCAGGAGAATCACTTGAAACCGGGAGGCGGAGGGAGGTTGCAGTGAACCAAAATCACGCCATTGCACTCCAGCCTGGGTAAGAAGAACAAAACTCTGTCTCAAAAAATAATAATAATAATAATAATAACAGGACCTCGTGGCTGGGCGTGTGGTGCACGCCTGTAACCCCAGGTACTTGAGAGGCTGAGGCAGAAGAATTGCTTGAACCCAAGAGGCAGAGGTTGCAGTGAGCTGAGATTGCACCACTACACTCCAGTCTGGGCAATGGAGTAAGACTCCGTCTCAAAAAAAAAAAAAAAAAAAGAGGACCTCAAAGAGCTTTTGTTTATTTGGGTTATATCAGTTAATATATTTACCCTGTTAAAATATTGATGTATTAATTCAGTTAAAAATAAAAATAATAAACCCACTAAATGTCAATATAAATAACTTTTTATGAAAAATGAGTATATTTTCAAAAAAATTCAGTGATTCATGGGTGTGGTGGCACATGCCTGTAGTCCCAGTAACTCGAGAGGCTGAGGTGGGAGGAACACTTGAGCCTGGGAGTTCGAGGCTGCAGTGAACCGTGATTGCACCACTGGACTCCAGCCTGGGTAACAGAGCAAGAGCCTGTCTCAAAAGAAAAAAAAAAAAATTAGTAGGAATTTTACATTTTCAAAGCTCTGTACTTTTACATTTTCAAAGCTCTGTACTGTCTGACTTAAGGCAGCTGGGTTCCCAGATCTGCTTCTGCAGTCAGCCTGTTGCCATCTCATGTTATGTAGCCTCTGGAAAACTCCACTGTACACTTGTGAGAGAACAAGAGAGAAAACGACAAGTTCCTAGTGTTGTGATGAAAATGGTTTTCCTTTTTTTTTTTTTTTTTTTTTTGAGACAGAGTCTCGCTTAGTCGCCCAGGCTGGAGTGCAATGGCGCGATCTCGGCTCACTGCAAGCTCCGCCTCCCGGGTTCACGCCATTCTCCTGCCTCAGCCTCCCGAGTAGCTGGGACTACAGGCGCCCGCCACCTCGCCCGGCTAATTTTTTGCATTTTTAGTAGAGACGGGGTTTCACCGTGTTAGCCAGGATGGTCTCGATCTCCTGACCTCGTGATCCGCCCGCCTCGGCCTCCCAAAGTGCTGGGATTACAGGCGTAAAATGGTTTTCAACCCCCTCGACCACACGTTGAGAATCCCTGGAAAAAAGAATAGTAAGATGATGTCCATACCATGTATATTCCAGCACCTGTAACACAGTAAGGGCTCAATATGTAAAACTTCTTATTTTTATTTTTATTTTATTTTTGAGACAGAGTCTCTTTCTGTCACCCAGGCTGGAGTGCAGTGGCCCTATCACGGCTCACTGCAGCCTTGACCTCTTGGACTCAGGTGATCCTCCCACTTCAGCCTCCCAGGTAGCTAGAATCACAAGTGCATGCCACAACGCCCAGCTAATTTTTTTTTTTTTTTTTTTTTT
>NC_037684.1:74853535-74888478 GCF_003255815.1 Theropithecus gelada | reverse complement strand
GACTACAGGCGCCCGCCACCACGCCCGGCTAGTTTTTTGTATTTTTAGTAGAGACGGGGTTTCACCATGTTAGCCAGGATAGTCTCGATCTCCTGACCTCGTGATCCACCCGCCTCGGCCTCCCAAAGTGCTGGGATTACAGGCTTGAGCCACCGCGCCCGGCCTTTTTTTTTTTTTTTTGAGACGAAGTCTCGCTCTGTCACCCAGGCTGGAGTGCAGTGGTGCGATCTTGGCTCACTACAAGCTCCGTCTCCCGGGTTCACGCCATTCTCCTGCCTCAGCCTCCCGAGTAACTGGGACTACAGGCACCCACCACCATGCCCGGCTAATTTTTTTTGTATTTTTTAGTAGAGACAGGGTTTCACCATGTTAGCCAGGATGGTCTCAATCTCCTGACCTCGTGATCCGCCTGCCTCGGCCTCCCAAAGTGCTGGGATTATAGGCGTGAGCCACCGTGCCCGGCCACACCCAGCTAATTTTTAAATTTTTTGTAGAGACGGGGGTCTTACCATGTTGGCCAGACTGGTCTTGAACTCTTGGGCTCAAGTTATCCTCCCTCCTTAGCCTCCCAAAGTGTTGAGATTACAGGTGTAATCTCAACGTGCCACTGTGCCTAGCCTAAAGCTCTTTTTTTTAAAGTATGATTTTTTTTTTTTTTTTGAGACGGAGTCTCGCTCTGCCGCCCAGGCTGGAGTGCAGTGGCCAGATCTCAGCTCACTGCAAGCTCCGCCTCCCGGGTTCACGCCATTCTCCTGCCTCAGCCTCCCGAGTAGCTGGGACTACAGGCGCCTGCCATCTCGCCCGGCTAGTTTTTTGTATTTTTTAGTAGAGACGGGGTTTCACCGTGTTCACCAGGATGGTCTTGATCTCCTGACCTCGTGATCCACCCGTCTCGGCCTCCCAAAGTGCTGGGATTACAGGCTTGAGCCACCGCGCCCGGCCTAAAGTATGATTTTAAGTGAAAAGAGCAGGAAGCAGCCGGGCCCCAGTGGCTCACGCCTGTAATCCCAGCACTTTGGGAGGCTGAGGCAGGCGGATCACGAGGTCAGGAGATCGAGACCATCCTGGCTAACACGGTGAAACCCCGTCTCTACTAAAAATACAAAAAATTAGCCGGGCGTGGTGCGGACGCCTGTAGTCCCAACTACTTGGGAGGCTGAGGTAGGAGAATGGCATGAACCTGGGAGGCGGAGCTTGCAGTGAGCCAAGATCGTGCCACTGCACTCCAGCCTGGGCGACAGAGCGAGACTCTGTCTCAAAAAAGAAAAAAAAGGAAAAAAAAAAAAAAGAGCAAGAAGCACATAAAGATATATTCCCAATCCCTGATGAAAATAATCGAGTTCTTACTTTTTGCAAGGG
This sequence comes from Theropithecus gelada, assembly GCF_003255815.1. Taxonomy (NCBI): domain Eukaryota; kingdom Metazoa; phylum Chordata; class Mammalia; order Primates; family Cercopithecidae; genus Theropithecus; species Theropithecus gelada. Next base: position 74,887,119 of record NC_037684.1, on the reverse strand, counting down.
ACCCTGCATCTGCATTATCTCAGCTATTCTTCCCAACTTCATTTTATTTTCCCTCTTTACAGATAAGGCCCAGCAAGGTTATATGGCTTACTGAAGTCTAGCCAGCTAACAATGGGGGAACCAGGATCCAAAACTGGGGAGACTGGGTTCAGATGCCAGGCCCTTACCCCAGCAGTGGAAAGAAGGACAGATGTTACCCAGGGGATCTCTTGGGAGCAGGGGGTCTCTCTCCTGGCTTTCTCCCAACCCTTCCTTCACCTGCAGCTCCAGCTGGTCAGGATGGGCTGGGACTGCTATTGATATTTTCCAGATGTCCAAAGAGGTAAAGGGTCTGCCTCAGGTAGCAGCCAGCATGTGTCAGAGGGAAGAGGGCTGGGACAAGCTGATGCCCAGGGGCCTCAGCCTGGAGGCCCAGCACTCCTCTGCTCAAGGCTCTGCCCAGCCCTGTGGCTGCTTTGCCCACCATGATGTTTCCTCTCACCCCTCTGGCTTTTACTTCTCCTTGGGGGCAGAAAGTATAAAGGATGAAATTGCCTTGGGTTCAAGTCTTGCCCCCACCAACCCATGCTGCTAACTCACTCAGTCACTGTGTAACCTTGAACTAGTCGGTGAACTTCTGAGAGCCTCAGTTCCCTTAACTGCAAACAGGGATCCTAGTGGTACTGGCCCTGGCCATGATTAAGCAGTACCAAGGCACTGTGGGCGCCTCTACCCCACCTTCAGCCCATTTACACTCCCTAGCATTTAGTCTTCCAGGGAGGTGCATAGATCAGGTCTGCTCTGCAGGCCTGCGGCACAGTGAGGATTGCCTGAGCCTGGGAGCTCACTCGGGACCTTTTTCCCCTCCCTCCGTACACAGGCGGGAAGTCCAGGAGTACATCCCAGCCCAGCTCTACCGTACAACAGTAGGCTCGACCTGGCTCAACCTGGTCAGCCAGCACCGGCAGCAGACACAGGCGCTCAGCCCCCACCAGGCCCGTGCCCAGTTTCTGGGTAAGAGCTGCAGGGGAGGGGAGGTGATCATAGGGGGCTTTGCTGAGGAGGGTGGTCATGGAGCATGGATATGGAGGCACCTCTTTCTTTGCATAAAGGCATTTTTCAGTGCCGGTCAAGCTGAGCACCTACCTGGAGAAAACATGTCTTTACAATTTTTATGGAGATGTCACCTAGGCTCAAAGTGGCCCTGGCAGAGGAAGAAGAGCTGCAAGCAGGGATAGAGGAAGAGGCCGTGAGAAGCGAGGCCAGATAGATGGGAGGAGACCCAGACTGAGGGCTCCTGCATTGGCTGGATACAGCCCAGAGAAGCTGTGCAGTTCAGGGCCATGGCTGTTGTCAGTGAACCCTGCCCAGCACGTAACTGCCACCCCCTCTCCCTGCCCAGGCCTCCTCAGCGCCTTACCTATGTTCGGCTCCTCCTTCTTCTTCATCCAGAGCTGCAGCAACATTGCTGTGCCAGCCCCTTGCATCCTTGCCGTCAACCACAATGGCCTCAACTTTCTCAGCACAGAGACTCATGTGAGTGGCCTCAGCCTGGCACTGCCAGCACCACCCTCTGTTCCCTGGTCCCCTACCCCCTCCAAGGGGCCAAGACCTCCAGCCACCGAAGCCCAGTTCCACTGGTTACCACCTCTATGATCTCAGGCAAGTCTCTTGCCCTCTCTGAGCCTTGCTTTCCTCATCTGGAAAATGAGGATAAGAGTTGAGCCCACCCATAGGGCTGTTGTGAAGGTGAGATGAGGTAAAACATACCCTATGCACTCAAATAGTACATCTGTGTGCTTGGGCTGCCGTAACAAAAGACCACAGACTGAGTAACTTAAACAACAGAAGTTGATTTCTCACAATTCTGGAGGCTGGCGGTCCAAGGTCAAGGTGTCAGCAGGTCTGGTTTCTTTGGTGGTTTGCAGACAGCTGTCTTCTTGCCGCGTCCTCACATGGCCTTTCCTCTGTGTGCGCACAGCCCTGGTATCTCTTTTTGTATCCTAATTTCCTCTTATAAGGACACCTGTCATATTGGAGGAGGGCCCATCCTAACAGCTTCATTTTAACTTAGTCACCTCTTTAAAGCCCTTATTTCTAAATACATTCTGAGGCACTGGGAGTTAGGGTTTCAACATGGGAATTTGGTGGGGGACATGATTCAGCCCATAATAAGTAGGACCTGTTACCCCCTTAGTTTTTGCTCCCAGAACTAGACCCTGAGACAGGGATTCCAGGGCAAGTGGTTGATTTAGAGTTGATTCCAGGCAACACTGGACTGAGGAAGTGAGACAGGGAAGGGATGGAGCCAGTAGAGGGGGTGTTAGCAAGCAAGTTGCTGGTGTGGGCACCTGGAGGTCAGTCCAGCTAGGGAGCCCTGAGAGATAGCCTAGGGCTTTGCTTCTCTCCTGGGAACAAGGGAGCTGGGGTGTCTATTCAACACTTCCCATCTGTCATTAGCAAGGGCTTCTTTCTGAGGCATTAACTCTCTATCACTCTGACTTTCCCTGTATGTGGTCTAAGTTTGCTTCCTGGGCCAGAAGAAAAGCCCCTAGACAGGCTACCTACTTGACTCACATCTGTAACCCTAGCACTTAGGGAATCAGAGGCAGGAGGATTCCTTGAGCCCAGGAGTTTGAGACTGGCCTGGGCAACACAGGAGGCCCCGTTTTCCACAAAAAGGAAATTTAAAAAAGAGGTGCCGGTGTTCACAAGAAGCAACTTTGATGTGAAGTTCAGGGCACCAATACCTCTGTATCCCAAGCACTTAGAACACTTAGAGCAGTCCCTGGCACATGGTAGATGCATCATCAGTATTTGTTGAATCAATTTCACAGGTGAGGAAACTGAGGTCCAGAGAGGTAAAGTGATTTGCTCAAGGTCACACAAGTCACTGGGGAACTGGTACTTGAACTGGAGTGAGTCTCGTGCCTCCTATAGATCTGATTTGCAGGGGAGGGGTAAGAGTGGTTGAGACTGTCCTCACCCACAGGCCTGTCTGGCCCCTCTCCCCTACTCCCAGGAATTGATGGTGAAGTTCCCCCTGAAGGAGATCCAGTCGACGCGGACCCAGCGGCCCACGGCCAACTCCAGCTACCCCTACGTGGAGATTGCGCTAGGGGACGTGGCGGCCCAGCACACCTTGCAGCTGCAGCTGGAGCAGGTGGGCCCAGCCCTCAGCCCAACATTACCTTCACTGGGCCCTTCTCTGGGCCTGGCTCCAAGATATGTCAGGTCCCTGCCATGTCCCAGGGAGTATCCAGGCCAGTGCATGGGGCAGAACTAACCACAGCGCAGCACAGAACTGCAGATCATTATGGTGGTCATCCAGGGAAGCAACTTGGCAGTGGGAACACGGCAAAGGGCAGTATGGAGCCATAGAAGATTGGTGACAGGGCGAGGACACTAGAGGTTTGAGAAAGTTCACCTGGGCTGAGATGTGGAGGCTGGATTGTAGGCCCCAGGACTGAGGGTGGAGAAACTGGGCTTCCTGTGTGACAGATGGTAAAACTGAGACCCACCTGTCCTGTGCCTTCCTATGTTTGCAGCAATTGTGGCTGTTACTTAAAAGGCAAGGGTGAGAAAGGCACTGTGGCTCATGCCTGTAATCCCAGAACTTTGGGAGGCTGAGGCAAGGCAAGAGGATTACTTGAACCCAGGAGTTTGAGACCAGGCAACATAGTGAGACCTAGACTCTGCAAAAATTTAAAAAAAAAAAAAAAAAGTGCCTATAGTCCTAGCTATTCAGGAGGCTGAGGCGGGAGGACTTCTTGAGCCCAGGAGTTGGAGTTCGAGGCTGCAGTGAGCTGTGATGGTGCCACTGCACTCCAGCCTGGGTGACAAAGTGAGACCCTATCTCTAAAATAAAATGTAAAAAAGCATGGATGACCTCTAGGCTCCTGTCCAAGTCTCACAGCCTCCTGGGGTCAGGGCAGGACTAGTGTTTTCACTCCACTGAAGAGATAGGATTCAGGCCCAGAGAAGGGGCAGAATTGAGGTTGACACCCACACGTCTGCCCTGTCCAGCCTGTGACATCCCCCCTCCAGGTCTGGGCCCAGCACCACTCCCATGACAGGGCCTGTCTTGGAGCGGGGGATTTCCCAGGGCAAGGGAGAGAGACTTCCACTGCCCTAGCCCTGCCTCTGAGGGACAGGACCAAAGTCTCCTTGGCCCCCTGTGCCCCTTGGAGAGCCTGTTACTTGGGTCTAGGGTCCTAATGCACTCCCGACCACACCCCAATCTGCTCCTGCTTGGGGTCACATAGATCCTTGCCTTACCCACTGGTAGCCTTGGGCCCCAGGCCTGCTGCCTCCTTCCCAGAGGCCACCTCCCTGAGCCCGTACAATGGCTCTGTGGTGTTCTCCTACCTCCTTTTTTTTTTTTTTTTTTTTTCCAGTAGAGACAGGGTCTTGGTATGTTGCCCAGACTAGTTTTAAATTCCTGGCCTCAAATGATCCTCCCACCTCCGTTTCCCAAAGTACTGGGATTATAAGTGTGAGCCACTGCACCCAGCCTTCTCCAACCTTCTTGTATGAACCTGGTCATTTCTTCTTTGGTTCTTTTCTGGTCCTTCCTCCCCTAGACAATCTTTTTTTTTTTTTTTTTTTTTGAGACAGAGTCTTGCTCTGTTGCCCAGGCTGGAGTGCAGCGGTGTGATCTCAGCTCACTGCAACGTCCACCTCCTGGGTTCAAGCGATAATCCCACCCCAGCCTCCTGAGTAGCTGGGACTGCAGGTGTGTGCCACAATGCCTGGCTAATTTTTGTATTTTTAGTAGAGATGGGGTTTCACCGTTTTGGCCAGGTTGGTCTCGAACTCCTGACCTCAAGTGATCCATCCACCTTAGCTTCCCAAAGTGTAGGGAGGGGCATACAGGCGTAAGCCACCACTCCTGGCCCCCTAGACAATCTCTAAACGTTGCTGAGTCTGGGCCTTTCCCCAGGGCGCCCTGTCTGATACTGAGGCTTTCAAAACCATGTCTACCATCACAGCATCCATATTTCTACCTCCTGCCCAGACTACTTGAGCTCCAGGCTCCCTCAGCATCCCCCTTGGAGACCAATAGTCCTCTACAGCTTTCCTCCCAATCCTTCCAGGCACTCAGGCCCCAAATCTGGGAGTCCTTCCCATCCCTGTCCCTTCCTCTCATGACCTCTGTGGCCTCCTCTGCCACCTCCCTCCCCTCTGCTCATTCCTCCAGCCACCCTGGCTCCCTTGTGCTGAGTTTGTTCTCCCTGCCCTGGGTCCTCTGCCCTCACTGTCCTCTCCACTTGGAACGCTCTTCCCTGATTCAGCACAGGGCCCATTGTCTCCCTTTATTTGGGTTTCAACACAAATATCACCTTTTTCTAGAAGCCTTCCCTAACCCTCGTCCCTAAGAACACATGATCCATGCCTCCATAGCCCTTATTATGCCTTGGAAATCATTTAGTTATTTGTTTATGTATTATCTTCTTATATTCGTCCGTTTTATGTTGCTATAAAGGAATACCTGAGGCTGCATAATTTACAAAGAAAAGAGGTTCATCTGGCTCACGGTTCTGCAGGCTGTGCAAGAAGTGTGGTGCCAGCATCTGCTTGGCTTCTGTGGAGGCCTCAGGAAGCTTTTACTCAAGGCAGGAGGCAAAGGGGAAGCAGGCACATCGCATGGCAAGAGAGGGAATGAGAGAGAGAGGGTCCAAACAACCAGCTCTTGTGTGAACTAGAGAGTGAGGACTCACTAATTACCTCCGGTAACCAAGCCATTCATGAGGGATTTGCCTCCAAGACCCAACACCTCCCACCAGGCCCTGTCTCCAACATTGGGGATCACATTTCTTTTCTTTTTTTTTTTTTTTTTTTTGAGACAGTATCTTGCTCTGTCGCCTACGCTGGAGTAATCTCGGCTCACTACAACCTCTGCCTCCCCAGTTCAAGTGATTCTCCTGCCTCAGCCTGCCAAATACCGGGATTACAGGCACGTGCCACCACGCCTGGCTATTTTTTTGTATTTTAGTAGAGACAAATTTTGCCCTGTTGGCCAGGCCAGTCTCGAACTCCTGGCCTCAAGTGATCCGCCCACCTTGGCATCCCAAAGTGCTGGAATTACAGGCATGAGCCACCATGCCTGGCCGGGGATCACATTTCAACATGAGATTTGGGAGGGACAAATATCCAAACTGTATCATTCCCCCATCAGAATGTCAGCTCCAAGAGAGCAGGACTGTGTCCATCTTGTTCGTGCTGTGTCCATAACTCAGTGCCTGGAACATAGTAGATGCTCAATACATATTGAGCAATGGGTGGGTGGGTGGATGGATGGATGGATGGATGAAGGCCTCTTTGGTTTTCGCACTTCCTTGCGGCACCACGTGACCTCCTTATGCTGCCATCTCTGCCTCTGGCCTGTATGTGTCAGGGGCTACATTCATTCACTCATTCAGCATAGGTCCATTGAGCATCTCTGTGTAGCAAAGATACTGAAGTGACTAAGAGTCCCTCAACCCTGGCCCTCACAGAGCCTCAAGTCTCAGATATAAAATATACCTTGATCAGTGCTGGCAGGGTGTACAGGGGACCTGAGCTATCTGGGAGGTAATCAGGGAGAGCTTCCAGGAGGAGGTGATGTCTGAGTGCAGCAGTGTTGCACCAACAGACCTGGGTCCCCATCCTGCCCACCTCTGACAGGCTGTGTGAGGGGATCTTGAGGCATCCCTGCTTCTCACTGAACCTCAGGTTCCACACTGTCAAATGCAGCAACAATCCCAGAAAGGCCTAGAACATGGCAGCCTGTGGGTAGGTAAAGGATTGGCTGGAGGAGAAGAGTCCATTTGCACATGCCGATTTAATTAGCCGAGGTGGCCCCCAAGGCAGGGCCAGCATAGCTAACCTCAGCAGAGAGCACTTCAGAGTGTGATCCTCAGGTCTCTTACCATCCAGGTTCAAATCCCACCACCTACCAGTTGTGCAGTCTGGAGCTTCAAGGCTCTGTGCCTCAGTTTCCCCACCTGTGGAATGGGATATAATAGCTCCTGTCTCTTAGAGACACTGGGGGGATTAAAACAGGTAGGACACATCAGGCCTTTAGGACAAGGCCTGGCACACAGTTACCACTCAGAGTGCTGCTAACATGATTTTTCCTTTCTCAGAGCAGCTTCCCTGGGGGGATTCCAACAATGGCTTCCATCTGAGAACCACATTCAGAAACTGATTTCCGCAATTCCCTGATGCCTTCCCCTACTCTGCTCCAATTGGGAGCACTGAGCCTGGGTCACTGCCCATTGTGCACTGTGGGAGCCAGGCGGTAACCATGGCAACAGACAGTTAGAAACTGTTACCATTTATTGATTGGATTCATACTTTTAAAATCTAAAGCATTTACACGTGGCCGGGCATGGTGGCTCACGCCTGTAATGCCAGCCCTTTGGGAGGCCGAGGCAAGCAGATCATGAGGTCAAGAGATGGAGACCATCCTAGCCAACATGGTGAAACCCCATCTCTACTAAAAATGCAAAAATTAGCTGGGCATGGTGGTGCGTGTCTGTAGTCCCAGCTACTCGGGAGGCTGAGGCAGGAGAATGGCTTAAACCTGGGAGGCGGAGGTTGCCGTGAATCAAGATCGCACCATTGCACTCCAGCCTGGTGACAGAGCGAAACTCTGTCTCAAAAAAAAAAAAAAAAAGAATTTACATGCAGTAAAGCCTCACTGAATCCTCACCACAGCCCTGTCTGTGAGGCAGTCCCCTGGTCAATTGTGACTTTACAGATGAGGCCACTGAAGCTCAGAGAGGTGAAGCGATAGACCCCAGGTCACACGGCTCACATGGAGCAAAGCCAGCAGAGGCACTTAGTCTCCTGCTTGCTTACCCCTTGCATCCCACACCCCACCATTTGGCCTTCCAGTTCTTCATGCTCCTCTCAGGCCCTGGGGGAGGTGGGGACAAGGGTTCCTGCATGAATGGTGGTCTCCACCTATCTCCCAACCACCTCTCCATTCTATACATCCCACCCCAAGGTAAGAGCTGGGCAAGTGTTGGGTGGGCATGGACTGTCACTGTCACCTGCAGGGACTGGAACTGTGTCGTGTGGTGGCCGTGCACGTGGAGAACCTGCTCAGTGCCCGTGAGAAGCGGCTCACATTGCCCCCCAGCGAGATCACCCTGCTGTGACCCGGCTCCCAGCCCTCCAGTACCTTCTCCAGAAGACTCACTGTGTGGCCTCAGAGAAATCACTAGACCTCTCAGGATCAATGACCCCTGTAAGGGGCCAGAGCCTTGGAGGACACTAAGAGGAGGCAGGAGGAGCAACTAAAATCCCCAAGAACCCAAGAAGACCCATCCTGAATTGGGATGGAATGGCAGCATGCAGACTTGGGTCAGATAGCAGGAGGAACTTTCAAAAGTCTGGCCCATGGTGCAATGGAGCAGAAGGCAGGACCATGAGGCCTTCTGCCATGTACCCATTGCAGACCCTGCCCCTAACGCCTGCCTATGGCACAGAAGCCCCACACCAGTTGCCTAGATGAACTGGACTCTGCCTTTGGTTTACTCAGGGTCTGATGTTGGAATCTGCTCCAACTCCACATCCCAGCACCTACATGTCCTTCTAAGGGGCCCCTCCCTGTGCTGCCAGTCAGCCTGGATTTCTGGTCTTTGGTTATTTCTGTGCAAACAAAAGGTGTGCCTGGCAGCCATTTCTCCATGGAGTTGCTAAGTGGCTGGAAAACAAGCCTGAGGGAGGAGGCAGGAATTGGAGTTACCTTAGGCCCCTGACTCACTGCCTACGAACAGACCATCCCCCACTCCTTGGGTATCCCCAACCCCAAGCCCCCATCACTTGATGGATCACACAAGTTTGAGTGGTATAAGGGAGAAATCTGGGAAAAGGCTTCTTGGAAAATGGGACATTAGCATTGAGTTTTGAAAGATAAGTAGGAGTTTGCTAAGAATAGATGGAAGAGAGCGGGATAAACATTCCAAAGAAAATCATGTTTGTTCCCTGCTGTATCTTCCATAACCTAGGAGGATGCCTAACAGAGAGTAAGCACTTAAAAAATATTTGTCATATGAATGAAAAAATAAACGAATGAATGTTGACAGAAAGTGCTGGTGCTTTGGGGAGCTTGTGCTGGGCAGGGAACACTTGGGAATGGGAGACTAGATAGGTAGATGGGGGCATAGTTGCAAGATCCATGGCAGCAGCAATACCTACTGTGAACGAGGCGAATACCAGGCACTGGCAGTTAATCACAGTCAAATCACCGCAAACTAGGATAAGACCTGTGAGTGGGAGTTAGCTAGGGAATGAGGAGAGAGAACAACATATGCAGGGGCCCTGAGGTGCGCATTACTTGTAGCAGGATCTGAGACTGAAGAGGCGGGCCAAGACAGTTTGGATAGGGCTTCTGGGATACATTAAGAATTTAGGGCCGGGCGCGGTGGCTCACGCCTGTAATCCCAGCACTTTGGGAGGCCGAGGCGGGCGGATCACAAGGTCAGGAGATCGAGACCACAGTGAAACCCCGTCTCTACTAAAAATACAAAAAATTAGCCGGGCGCGGTGGTGGGCGCCTGTAGTCCCAGCTACTCAGGAGGCTGAGGCAGGAGAATGGCGTGAACCCAGGAGGCGGAGCTTGCAGTGAGCCGAGATCGCGCCACTGCACTCCAGCCTGGGCGACAGCGCGAGACTCCGTCTCAAAAAAAAAAAAAAAAAAAAAAAAAAAGAATTTAGGATTTCTGGGCTGGGTGCAGTGGCTCACGTCGGTAATCCTGGCACTTTGGGAGACTGAGGCAGGCGGATTTTCTGAGCTCAGGAGTTCGAGACCGGCCTGGGCAATATGGTGAAACCCCGTTTCTACTGCAATATGAATAATATATAGGGCAGTGTGCCCCTGTAATCCCAGCTACTCAGGAAGCTTAGGCAGGTGAATCGCTTGAACCCAGGAGGCAGAGGTTGCAGTGAGCCAAGATCATGCCACTGCACTCCAGCCTGGGTGACAGAGTGAGACTCCATCTCCGGAAAAAAAAAAAAAAAGAATTTAGGATTTCTGGGCCAGGCATGGTGACTAACACTTGTAATCCCAGCACTTTGGGAGGCTGAGGCCCGTGGGTCACTTGAGCTTAGGAGTTTGAGACCAGTCTGGCCAACATGGTGAAACCCCGCCTCTACTAAAAATACAAAAATTAGCCAGGCATGGTGGCATGTGCCTGTAATCCCAGCTACTCAGGAGGCTGAGACACAAGAGTCACTTGCACCCAGGAGGTGGGAGTTGCAGTGAGCCGAGATCATGCCACTGTACTTCAGCCTGGGTGACAGAGCGAGACTCAGTCTCAAAAAAAAAAAAAAAAAAAATTTTAGGATTTCATTCCAACAGCCATGAGGAGCCTTCAAAGGTTCTCCAGAGAGGGAAGGGGAGGTGCAACCTGCACGGATTGTACTTTGTAAAAGCCATTCTGACCACTGAACAAAGAGTGAATGTAGGAGTTGGCCGCTGCAGTGTTAGCTGGAAAACTTGTCATGGATTCTAGTGGTGGTGATGGGTGGGGAGAACTTGGGAGAGATTAGAAGGTCCAGCTGGCAGGACTAGGGGGTCAATCAGACCATCCCAGGATGGAAAGGATCAAGAAAGAGCCCCTGATACAACTGCCACAGGACTGTCCCACTTTTCACCACTGTCTTGGGTTGGCTTTACCCAGAAGCAGACCCCAAGGTGAGGAAAGTAAGGAACTCACCAGAAAGAGTGTGGTGTCAATCAAGTTACCACTGCACAGGGGCTGTGCCTGGCGGCAGCTCACCTAACCCCTGGGGTTCTGCCTGCGGCGCTGATGCTCCCTCAGTATAGGGACTCCCCAAAACAGAGCACAGTGGGCTCCAACATGAGGCAGCCCTAAGTCCTGCCCTATGCCCCTCATTTCTCAGTGTTGTGAGATCATACATGGTGTGTGTGAGGGGGAGGGGGTGTCAGGCTAATTACTTTTGCCCCAAAACCTTTTCCCTAGTCGAGCTAAACTGTGAGGCTCAGGAAGGGATGATGTGGCAGAATGAAAGCAAGGGGGCCCTTTTGGCTTTCAGAATAGGACTGGGGCCTCCCACACAGACTATAAGCGGTTCCTTGGAAGTAGATCGTCCAGGTTGAGCCACAATGTGAATCACCTCTTCTCTAGGTTGACAGCCTCTCCCATCCTGGACACTGCAGTGGAAGCTTCCCTGTGTTCCTCCCTGACTGTTCTTGAGCTAGGACTCTCCCCTCTCTGAGCCCCAGTGAGGGACAGCACAGATTCTGGAACCAGGCAGCCTGGGTTTGAGTCATCACTAGGCCACATACTCGCTGTATGGCCTTGGGCAAGTCATTTCACCTCTCTGGGCCTGTTTCCCTATATATACAATGGTAATAATGATGATGTCCCCCTCATTGAAGTGTTTGGACGATTAATTGGGCTAGTATATGTACAGGTCCTGGCACATAGTAAAAACTTGGGAATTTTTTAAAAAAATGTCCATTCCAGGCTGGGCGAGGTGGCTCACGTCTGTAATCCCAGCACTTTGGGAGGCCGAGGCGGGAGGATCTTGTGCCCAGGAGTTCCAAGACCAATTTGGGCAACATGGTGAAACCCCATCTCTACTAAAAACAGAAAAATTAGCGGGGTGTGGTGGTGCATGCCTGTAGTTCCAGCTACTCAGGAGGCTGAGGTGTGGGAGGATCGCTTGAACCCGGGAGGTCGAGGTTGCAGTCAGCCGAGATAGTGACACTGCACTCCAGCCTGGGCAACGGAGGAGTAGGACGAGGACGAGGAGGAGGAGGAAGAGGAAGGGGAGGAGGAGGAGGAGGAGACGGGTGATAAGGAACTGGCATTTCGGGTGGCGGAAACATCCTGGGCAAAGGCCAGGAGGTGAGACACAGTATGCTTGTAGACCTGGCTTACAGGATGAGGACCGGGCTGGGGCTCATGTACGTGGAAAGAGAGGAGAGGAGGAGCCAAGGCCAGAAGGGTCTTGAAGAAAAGCTTTGAGCGCCAAATAAAGCAGGGGAACTTTATCCTGGGGAGACATGGGAGATTTTCCAGCAGAACCCCCCCCCCCATTTGTTGGAGCCCTCCAGTGCATCCGGCACGGCCACGCCTTTTTGTCTCGTTTTGGAGCTCTGTCGCCCAGACGGGAGTGCAGTGGCGCGATCTCGGCTCTCTGCAGCCTCAAGCCCCTGGGCTCAAGGGGCCCTCCCACCTCAGCCTCCTGAGGAGCTAGAACCACAGGCGCGCGCCACCACGCCCAGTTCTTTTTCTGAAATTTTATTGTAGAGATGGGGTTGCCATGTTGGCCACGCTGGTCTCGAACTCCTGGGCTCAAGTGATCCGCCCGCCCTGGTCTCGCAAAGTGCTAGGATTACAGGCGTGAGCCCCCGAGCCCGGCCACGCCTTGGTTGACTGCTTCAAAACTTTTTTGAATTGACTGTAGTCACTATCTATAGCTTAGCCTTATCCTTGCGCCCGTTTGTTTCCTGGAGTTTTCTTCCGTCGTCCCCGTAGGAGGTGCCCCCACGCCCATCTCCAGCACCAACGAGGCTCGACGCCAACCCCAGCGCGCCCCCGCGCCCGCCGTCACCGGGACGTGACTCGTGAAACGTCCGCTCCGAGCGGCGGCGGCAGCGGCGGCAGGCTGGCTTGTAACCCGACAACGCGCGTCTGGCTTGTGCCGGACGTTCCTATCTGGGTTCAGAGCTGGGGTTGAGTGCTCTCGGTCCCGCAGTTTGAGAAGTTTTCGCGGGTTTCAGAAGTTTCCTTAGGAGTCCTAAAGGCTTTCCTCAGGCGGAGTCTCCATTCAGGCACTTATTTAGCCAACCATTTCTCCTTTAGGGGTCCTCGCTGCTCGCCCAGCCGCTAATTAAGTGACGGACGCAGTAACCAAGGAGACTGCCTGATTGACACGCATGGTTACCAACCGACTTCCGGAAACTCCAGCCAGGGCCTGCCCGGCGCGTGGCCCACGGCCCAATTAAAGGAGTGGAAGCGCTAAAGGGGGAGGTAACGGAGCGGCCTAGGTTGTGGCGGTTCCCCGGTGATTGCGCGCTGGGGTTGAGGCGTCTGCGGGCATTCGGACGATGCCGTGACGCGGCATGGCGACACTCTTGGCAGTGTGAGCGCACCCCTGTAGAGGGAGCCCTTCGGTCCTGGAGGCGGCGCGGCGTGAAGACAGGTTGCTGAGAGCGCTCCCTCGAAGCCCCTCAGCGAGTGGGGGAGGGGCGGCGGACGGCGAGCGGTCCCTGTCTGCGCTTGCGCCGGCGCCTCTGCCACCCGGCCTGCACGCACGCGCATGCCCGTAGCGCGCGGAGCCGCGGTGGCCGGCGGCACTGCGCGTGCGCGGTGAGGAGCCCGCTAAGGAGCGGCGCTGGCGGACGTCGGGCTGGCGGCCCGTGACGTCGTGAGGAGAGCTTTAAAGTGCGGGCCGAGCCGGGCGTCCGAGGGTCTGGTCGGGAGTCGGGCCGCGTCTCCGCAGCAGCCCTCCGCGGCATGAGGCGCTGCCGACGCCCCTGCCCCCCGGGACGTGGAGAAGGTGGAGGAGGAAGAAGCCCCGTTGTCGCCACCGTTGCATGACCCTTCGCTCCTGAGGCCTTACCCCACGCCCGGACCCTCGACGCCCCCCGCCGGGTCCCCCACTCACGCATGGGGGTTCGGCGCTAAGGACCCCCCTCCTTCCGGGGGCCCCGCGGCGCGTCCCCTTAGAGCCATGCCCGGCTGCCCCGCCCGCCCCGGAGGACCCTAGAGCAGCGTCGCGGGGGCCATGGCGGCCGCCAGCGGCTACACGGACCTGCGTGAGAAGCTCAAGTCCATGACGTCCCGGGACAACTATAAGGCGGGCAGCCGGGAGGCCGCCGCCGCCGCCGCCGCCGCCGTGGCTGCCGCAGCCGCAGCCGCCGCTGCCGCCGAACCTTACCCGGTGTCCGGGGCCAAGCGCAAGTATCAGGAGGACTCGGACCCCGAGCGCAGCGACTACGAGGAGCAGCAGCTGCAGAAGGAGGAGGAGGCGCGCAAGGTGAAGAGCGGCATCCGCCAGATGCGCCTGTTCAGCCAGGACGAGTGCGCCAAGATCGAGGCCCGCATTGACGAGGTGGTGTCCCGCGCTGAGAAGGGCCTGTACAACGAGCACACGGTGGACCGGGCCCCACTGCGCAACAAGTACTTCTTCGGCGAAGGCTACACTTACGGCGCCCAGCTGCAGAAGCGCGGGCCCGGCCAGGAGCGCCTCTACCCGCCGGGCGACGTGGACGAGATCCCGGAGTGGGTGCACCAGCTGGTGATCCAAAAGCTGGTGGAACACCGCGTCATCCCCGAGGGCTTCGTCAACAGCGCCGTCATCAACGACTACCAGCCCGGCGGCTGCATCGTGTCTCACGTGGACCCCATCCACATCTTCGAGCGCCCCATCGTGTCCGTGTCCTTCTTTAGCGACTCTGCGCTGTGCTTCGGCTGCAAGTTCCAGTTCAAGCCTATTCGGGTGTCGGAACCAGTGCTTTCCCTGCCGGTGCGCAGGGGAAGCGTGACTGTGCTCAGGTAACCCACCCGGGTAGAGGGGGCGGCCCTGCGCCTGCTGCCTTAGCTACCCACCCTGGCCCAGAAAGCAGCAGCCCGTAGGAGTCCGCGTTTTTTACAGTTCTGACCAATTCTTCTGTTTGTAGGTTGCAGGGAACGAGAGAAGGGTTCTGTGTTTAAGATACCTATAGCAAGAAAACAGGGAACCGATGTGGAAATCCTGTCCCCGAAGGCAGGTTTGACGGGATCACTGACTTGACTGAGAATTCATCAAAAGCCATCTTTTCAGAAGGCTGTTCGCTTTGATTTTTTTTTCCCCACCACCCATTTCTTAGCATGAATCCCTTTGTAATTTTTCAGTTTTTCATTCTGGCCTTCCGTTTACAAATCTATACTTAAATTTTTTTTTTTTAAATTTACTATCTAAAAGTCGTTCTTGTTCTGCCATTTTTGGATTCCTTAACCGAGAAAGTAGTCACAGGCAAAGGCCCCAGAGATTATTTAATTGAAGCACATTCTCCATTCCCAGGAGGGGGAGTGACTTCCCTGGAGTTGAACAGATTAGTGATTGGGCCAGGAATAGAGAGCAGGACACTCTTAAAATTCTTCCCTCCTGGCTGCAGAAGAGCCCATCAGTTCTTTGTAAGAACGTAGTCAGGACTGAATACAATAGAATACAGCTGGTCTTTTGACTGTTTGGCCTTATAGTTGCGTGAGCGGTAGAACTTAGGCTTTTGGCCTATATTCGGTTCCCAGATCCTGCTGAGAATTAGCTCAGTGCCCTGGCCTCCAGAGGAGATTGCCAGTGGGAACACCTTTGCTGTTAATGTGAAGTGAAAATTTTTTTGGAAGCTACCTCCTTCGAGTCCTGAAAAAGGTAAACCTAGTAATGTAATTCAGTAATCCCCAAAACCTCTTAGGTCTAGACTGCAGCTGTTCTCAGAGCAGCTTGGTTGACCACCACCAAATACAAGATGAGGACACAGTGGGCTTTTGTCGTGAGCAGCCCAGGTTCTGAAGTGAGTCAGTAGGGCCAAAGTCATAAGGAGAAGCAGTGTCCCTGGTGCCCTCTTCATATCATGAGGGGAGGTCATCTGTCTCATTTGAGTCGAACAGCTGAGGCTCTTTCCATGTTGGGGTTGGCAGCAGAGCCTTGTGATGTCCAAGACCTCCTGATGGGAATCTGGGAAGTCAGTAGTAGCAGAAGGGATACTGTGACTCCTTAGGCATCTGAAACCTAGAGGACAGCTTACCTGTCAGATACCTTCTTATCATGGCCTTCTGGGCTTCTCAAATCTTCATGGCGCTCCTAGATGGATGTCTTGGCAGAATGCTTTAACATGGGATTTCCAGGACACACCCTTCCAGCGTGCTCACTGTGTAAGGCAGGTTGGGGTCTGACCCTGTTGAAGGGTTCTCAGTGCTGAAATTACCTCACACAAGGACCATTTGGTCTCTTAGTGGGATACTAATTTTCTGCGTAGTCATTGGACCTCAGGGTGGTTGTCAGGAGGTCTAGTAGTGGTCTGGTGCCTAATGAGGGGATCACAAGGCATTTTTTTGGTTTTGGGACTACTCCTCTCCTTAACACATGCACACCCTGCATTTAAGAACAGAAGTTTCGAGTTCTTAGTATGCAGGTCTGTTAGTGATCAGCAACGGGATTGCATCATCAGGAAAATTCTCTTCATCTTTTCCTCAGAATAGTAAAGTCCTAAAGCTTTCCCAGTCCCTGTCAACCCCTTCTGGATTCAGACTTGGCTGTGGAGTTAGTGTGGGAGGCTCAGCGATGTCCTGAAAAGTGCTGCCCCAGGCTTTGAATCCAGCTTTTCTCTTATTTGCTTTGGGATCTTGTAGGCGTTCTCTGAGCTGGCTTTCCCATCTGTAAGTGGGGATGATGCCAACTTCCGAAGCCTATTAGAATTAAATGTGGTGATTTGTTGTCTAAGATAGGGCCTGGCACGGGGTAGGTACTTAACTCGGTGCTTGCTTTCATATACAACCACTCAGTGATCCCCTGCTCTCTCACTGGGGAAGGAACTAGGGATCTGGTGGAACCCAAAACATGGCAGTTTCCCATCATGGAGTTCAAGCCCCATGGAGGCCTCAGACAGGAGGATAAGTTATAGCCCAGGAAGGTAACTGCAGAAGCACACTAAAGGGGGACATCTTTCCCACTTTAGAGCGTTGGAAGTTTAGGGGAGGAAGTGAACTGGAATGTGAAAAGTGACTAGGAATGAGCCAAGCAGAGACAGATGGAGAAAGTACACAACGGCGGTATCTTTGACTGCGGTAATAGGAGTAGCCATAGGTAAGAGGGGGTGGATGTTGATGGGAGGCAGATGGAGTTCATTAGTAGAGACTGTGGTTGAGGATGCTCTGGTGAACTCTAGATCAGGGCTTCTCAACAGTGCTATTGTTATTCAGGGCTCAATAATGCTTCATTGTGTGGGGCTGTTCGTGCATTGTAGACTGTTTAGCAGCATTCCTGGCTTCTATCTCCTAGGTGCCAATAGTGTTTTTTATGACAACCAGAAAGTATCCAGACACTGCCAAATGCCAAGGCAGGGGAAGTGCAGAATCCATAGTTGAGAATCACTGCTCTAAAGTCTGGACCCTTCCACTAATTAAATCTTCCTGCACCTGCTTCCTTAGCTTACCTGGTATGCAGGTGAGTGAACACCTGCCCCTCATCAGATCCTGCATATAAGCTGGTAAGAAGTGGTGCTTTCTCTCGTTTCCTGCTACAGATCCTAGCGCAGAGGTGATGAGCAGTAAAGCTGCAGATTGGAGGGGAGGGGCTGGTGAAAACAGTGGTGCGGTGCAGATGGGGAGGGATTCTAGTAGTAGACATCTTAGTCAGACTTCAGTTGGTGGTGGTGGCAATGGTGTCTGTACCCGTCTAAGACCGCATGGCAGGAATGCAATTTTATGTTTAATAGTGATCAGCATGGATGTTGGTGCGTCACATTGACTCAGCAGTGTCTAAACCTGGGCATTTAGAGCAAGGCATCACAGAATCTTCTGGAAGTGCTTCAGACTCCTTTCCAAACCTAGTTATCGGTTGTCGTTTGTAACCTTCCCATGTTAGACCTGGGTGGATCCCCTCTTAATGCTGTTCTTTAGGGAAATATTTTTTATCTTCGTATCACTTCATCTGTCATTCATTCTCCTATTCCCTGTTGGCTGCATGGGGCAGATTAAAACAGACTCCGATTGGACTAATTAGAATAATTACCTCAAGGCTAATTGCTTACTTGCTGCTATCTTTAATCACTGCTACATGGTCTGTGGTGGGGTGGCCACATGCCAGAGACCCAGGCCTAGGCCAGCCGTCTGAAAATGATTGTGTATCACCCAGGCACAGGGCACGCACTGGTGAGCTCAGCCTGTGACTCTTCCAGTTAACAGTTGGTATTGGGTAGAGTGGGCACCCCTGTCAGTTCTGGAATAAGTCTGATTTTGTTCAGCTGGTGAAAGCAAAATTTAGCTTTCTGGCTTAAAATAGTTGGGAAAGTAGGGCAGATAGGTCCTGGGCCACATCTCTTGTGTGGACTTTTCTGATTCCACTGGAGGGGGAGGAACCACAGGATGAAGTCAGAGCTGTGCACCGTCAGGAGGAGCTCTGGGCCAGGGGGGTTGGCTGCCCTTGTTGCTGCCAAGGCCTGACAAGAAGTCAGAGGACGGTAAAAGAAAGGAAGCTAGCAGTGAACCATGGTGTTAATCATGAAGTTCAGAGCAAGCAGAGAATAAATAGGCCATAAAAATTTCAGAGCTGGCTGGGCTCGGTGGCTCATGCCTGTGGTCCCAGCGCTTTGGGAGGCCAAGGTAGATGGATTACGAGGTCAAGAGTTTGAGACCAACCTCACCAACATGGTGAAACCCCATCTCTACTAATAATACAAAAGTTAGCCGGGCGTGGTAGTGTGCTGTGTGCCTGTAATCCCACCTACTCAGGAGGCTGAGGCAGGAGAATCACTTGAACCTGGGAGGTGGAGGTTGTAGTGAGCCGAGATTGAGCAATCCACTCTGGTAGAGTGAGACTCCGTCTCAAAAAAAAAAAAAAAAAAAAAATTTCAAGGCCAGGCACGGTGGCTCACACCTGTAATCCCAGCACTTTGGGAGGCCAAGGCGGGTGGATCACGAGGTCAGAACGAGACCATCCTGGCTAACACGGTTTCACCGTGTCTCTACTAAAAATACAAAAACAAAATGAGCCGGCTGTGGTGGCGGATGCCTGTAGTCCCAGCTACTCGGGAGGTTGAGGTGGCAGAATGGCATGAACCCGAGAGGCAGAGCTTGCAGTGAGCTGAGATCATGCCACTGAACTCCCAGCAGAGCAAGACTCCGTCTCAAAAAAAAAAAAACTTCACAGCTGGCTGGCCAGTAGTAGGTGGATAGCCTTCACTAATACACTGCTAGTTCTCTGGGGGATATAAGCTCATCTTTGCAAATGGGGCTAGAGGGTGTGCATGTGCCCTTTGGTGAGGGTTTCCATAGGGCTAGTGGGTGTGCATGTGCCTTTCAGTGAGGCCAGCAAGGCCCCCAGGACAGGCTTGTTACCAGGAAACGCAGATGACTTTTTTCCCTACCGCCTCTACAACAGAATCCAGGAAGTTTGATGGCAAACTTGGTTAGAGTTACAGCACCACCATTTTCACTGTTTGACTTCGGGCAAATTAATCTTTTTGGGGCCTCAGTTTTCCTCATCAGCAAAACCGGTCTAATGATGCCATAGAGTTGTTACAGAAGATTGAATCTTTGTCATCTACTGAATGCTTGAAATTTAGCTAAAAGTGTCTCAGGAGATGGGCTACCTTCTGTGTTTAGTACACTGTCTGTATCTTGGTGTATACAGAATTGGGACTCGGCAGGTTGACCTTCCCTCTGGATTCAGAAAGCCCCAGGATTTCTCATAAAGTTAGACCATGTGTCGTCTTGGAGGCATAGGTCTGGTAAATAATTGAGCCTGATCTCACAATCCTGCCCCTGGTTCCAGGTGGCTAGTCTGCTGCCCCCCCCCCCCCCCCAAGCCTGACCTTCTTGGCCTGCGGGCCTGTCAGTAAGGCAGGCAGCCATAGCCGGAGAGAGACAGTCACCAGGCTGGGATCTTGGCCAGTCCCTCCATCTCTGGTTCATCCTGGCCTAGGCAGGCCATGGAGTAGATGGGAAATGGTGGCCATCTTGGAAATGTGTCATAACAACTCAGTTTCCAAGACTGTCCCCTAGAGGAGAGATGTACATAGTCCCTTCAAAGAGTTTTTCAGGGCTGGACGCTGTGCCTCACGCCTGTAATCCCAGCACTTTGGGAGGCCAAGGCGGGTGGATAACCTGAGGTCAGGAGTTCAAGACAAGAATAGCCAAGATGGTGAGACTCTGTCTCTATTAAAAATAGAAAAATTAGCTGGGTGTGGTGGCAGGCGCCTGTAATCCCAGCTACTCAGGAGGCTGAGGCAGAGAATTGCTTGAACCCAGGAGGTGGAGGTTGCAGTGAGCCGAGATCACACTACTGCATTCCAGCCTAGGCAACAGAGTGAGACTCGTCTCAAAAAAAAAAAAGGCGGCCGGGTGCGGTGACTCATGCCTGTAATCCCAGCACTTTGGGAGGCCGAGGTGGGTGGATCACAAGGTCAGGAGCTCGAGACCATCCTGGCTAACACGGTGAAACCCCGTCTACTAAAAACAGAAAAAATTAACCAGGCCTGGTGGCGGGCGCCTGTAGTCCCAGCTACTCGGGAGGCTGAGGCAGGAGAATGGCGTGAATCTGGGAGGCGGAGCTTGCAGTGAGCTGAGATCCGGCCACTGCATTCCAGCCTGGGCGACGGAGCGAGACTCCGTCTCAAAAAAAAAAAAAAAAATTTTTCAGACACCTCAGTTAAGTTGCTCCTAATCTTCTGAGGAGGGGCTTGCTGTGATCTTTGTTTTGCAGAGGCAGAAGCAGTTCTTTTTTTTTTTTTTTGAGACGGAGTCTCGCTCTGTCGTCTGTAGAGACGGGGTTTCACTGTGTTAGCCAGGATGGTCTCGATCTCCTGACCTCGTGATCCGCCCATCTCGGCCTCCCAAAGTGCTGGGATTACAGGCTTGAGCCACCACGCCCGGCCTCAGAAGCAGTTCTAAGTGGTAGAATAGTTCAGCTCAACACACATTTCATTTAGTGTCATTGTGCAGGGATGAGTAAGGCCTTTGAAGAGCTTTGTCTTGAAGGGAAGACACAATTTCCACAAGGCAGATGAAGTAGCAGAGAGGCATGAGAGGGTGTGGTTGAGCAGTGTAGGGGGAACCCAGTCTGAGGAGTCAGGGAAAGGCTCCCAGAAGAGGACATAGACATGTCAGCTCCTTTGAGAGTCACTCTGAGGTATAGGACTAGTGGGTGACATTTGCAACATACTAGTCAATGCTGCTAGGGCTGGGGGGCTCAGCCCAGGCAGGGAGCAGGCAAGTCGGACAGCATAAGGTATTTCCTCCTCTCCTTTCCCTGTGAAAACAAAAGAGCAAGAGGTCCTGGAACTTTTCATGCCAGCAGTAGGGCTGGACCCAGGGCATATTAAGTTGCAAGCTGGCAGACTGAGACTTTGAATTTCTCCTGTAGCAAGTAGGTTCCTTAATAGTAAATAATGCCCTGTGGTCTCTGCTCGACACTTTGTGAGATTGGCCAGGAGAGCTTCCCTTAATCAGGACTTGAAGCTCATGTTGCCAGAGCAGCTGGATACTCTGAAGAAGGGTCAATGGGCTGTGTCATAGCTGCTAGAAAGTTCTAGAAGACCAGTACTAATGAGCCTTCCAGGTTGTGTCAGTGCCAAAGTCATTTTTGTGGGCCTGTGCAGCCCTACCTCCACACTAGTTCTTCCGAGGCCTGGGCTCCATGGCAGGAACCTGACATGGCTTATTGTTTGTTCTAGAGCCCCTTGGGGGATGGGGTCAGGGAGCATGTGGGCAGTCAAGCTTTGACAAACATCTGGATTTGCTCCAGAACTGCATTAAGAAAAGTGGTTCCGGCCGGGCGCGGTGGCTCAAGCCTGTAATCCCAGCACTTTGGGAGGCCGAGACGGGCGGATCACGAGGTCAGGAGATCGAGACCATCCTGGTGAACACGGTGAAACCCCGTCTCTACTAAAAAATACAAAAAAAACTAGCCGGGCGAGGTGGCGGGCGCCTGTAGTCCCAGCTACTCCGGAGGCTGAGGCAGGAGAATGGCGGGAACCCGGGAGGCGGAGCTTGCAGTGAGCTGAGATCCGGCCACAGCACTCCAGCCTGGGTGACAGAGCAAGACTCCGTCTCAAAAAAAAAAAAAAAAAAAAGAAAAGTGGTTCCTTGTTGGAGATGGGAAGTCAGCCCTTGGTTATGTGTATAGCCAAGTCAAACAGATTGATAACACTTGTCAGTGGCAGGGAAGGTTGCCTATAGCCAGCGCCACAGATTCAGGACTTAGAAATGTGCCTCTGGGGCCGAGCACAGGGGCTCACGCCTGTAATCCCAGCACTTTGGGAGGCTGAGGTGGGTGGATCACGTGCGGTCAGGAGTTCAAGACCAGCCTGGCCAACATGGGGAAACCGTCTTCACTAAACATACAAAAATTAGCTGGGTGTGGTGTACACACCTGTAGTCCCAGTTACTTGGGGGGCTGAGGCAGGAGAATCGCTTGAACCTGGGAGGTGGAGGTTACAGTGAGCTGAGATTGTGCCACTGCACTCCAGCCTGGGCAACAGAGTGAGACTCTGTCTTTAGAAAAAAAAAAAGTGCCTTTGGGACCTTTGACAGCTCTTTGGGAAAGTCCTGTGTGTATACATGGGACGGTCTTGCAGTCTAGACCCCCATTCCTCCAGTGTGGAATGATAAAAGCATAGGATGAGAACTAGAGTTCCTAGCTCTGGAAATGGGGCCCAGGAGGCCCCCACTACTGGCAGATCCCTGCAGGGGGAGCCCGGACCGTGTCTCTTTGGCAGACCCTGAATCCAGGGCTCTGGCTCGCCCCAGGATAGTCCAGGGCCCTCTGACTTGTCAGAGTGCTCAGTAAAGATTGTAGGGTGTCAGGCACCCTGCATTATCTGACTTAATTCTCGCAACAGCCCTGCAGGTAGGCCTCTCACCACCCCTTTCCAGGAGTGTCAATCATGTAGTCATATAATGCTGCTGTTCTGCCTCGAAGGGAGAAGGCCCTGTAACCGTTTTTAAAATCTTGTAATCTTAGTAGCAGCAAAAGAACAGCTAAATTATAAAGCATGAAAAGATGAATACCCAAGAACCTACTGTTCTCCTTATTACAGATGAAGAAGCTGTACAGGTTTTTAGGTTCAGCATGTGAGTTAACACAAGGTCACAAAGCTAGTAGGAGACAAGCTCACATTTGAACCCAGGTCTCTTCAACTCCCTAACTCCTGTGTGATTCTTCTCATTGTGGGCTGATGGGTATTAACAGGTATTATTTGAGAGAAGTTTCTTTGGTCAGTGCTTGAACAAATTCAGTGGGTTCTTTTGCTGTAGTGATTCTCGTGTGCTTTAAGTAATGCTTTTTGAAACTCTCATCAGTATTTTGCAATTGATTTCACTATAGACATTTGTCCACTGTCTTTTTTGTGTGCGTGTGTGAGACAGAGTCTCACTCTGTCACCCAGGCTGGAGTGCAGTGGCACTATCTCGGCTCACTGCAACCTCTACCTCCTGGGTTCAGCCATTCTCCTGCCTCAGCCTCCGCAGTAGCTGGTATTACAGGCACCTGCCATCATGCCTGGCTAATTTTTGAAGAGACGGGGTTTCACCATGTTGGCCAGACTGGTCAGGTTGCGAACTCCTAACCTCAGACAACACACCCACCTTGGCTTCCCAAGGTACTGGGATTACAGGCGTGAGCCACAGTGCCCAGCCTGTCCACTGTCTCTTATGGGACTGGTGTTCATGGAGAAAATTTTGAAAATTCTTGTCTAGGAGCATCTTGAGGGAGAAGGTGTGGAATCTATAAAATAAAGGTTTGGGCCAGGCATGGTGGCTCACACCTGTAATCCCAGTACTTTGGGAGGCCAAGGCAGACGGATCACGAGGTCAGGAGTTCAAGACCAGCCTGACTAACATAGTGCAACCCCATCTCTACTGAAAATAACAAACATTAGACACACGTGGTGGCGCGCATCTGTAGTCCCAGCTACTCAGGAGGCTGAGGCAGGAGAATCGCTTGAACCCGGTAGGCAGAGGTTGCAGTGAGCCGAGATTGTGCCACTGCATTCCAGCCTGGGTGACAGAGCAAGACTCTGTCTCCAAAAAAAAAAAAAAAAATTAAGTAAAATAAAGGTTTGTTCTATCCCCAGCATGAGCTCAAATCAGATTTCCAAATCAGAGGTGCCTCCTTAAGGCTGAGCCTGAAGCAGTCTGACTTTGTATCTCTTACTGGCTCTTGCATTCAGTTATTAGATCTGAGGTTTGGCCAGCCTCGCCATCTTGAGGGGTCCTTTCCAGGCCTGCAGTGTTTTTAATAGTTAAGTTTGTGTCTATGTAACTAGCCTTTGAGAAGGGAGCTGATCAGTATCCATGAGAGAAGGGTTTGTGGTACAGGGGCAGGTAGGGAAACTAAGCCATACTTGTCCTACTAGGCCTGTGGCTGAGTGAGTTTCTGGGTGTGTAGAACTGCTGAAGCTCAGTAGAGTAACTTGGAGTGGGAGTGTCTTGTGGCTGCCATGCTTCCAGTGATAGCATGTAAGGGGCTTTGGAGGCTCGGAGCTTGCTTCCAGAGTTTCAAATTGGAATGAGCTAACTGAGAAGAGGACAGTCATACCCACATTAGTTGGTCTCTGAGCAGTTTTAAAAGTCATACAACTTGTTGAAAATAAATAGATACCAGACGGAGTCTCGCTCTGTTGCTCAGGTGCAGTGGTGTGATCTCGGCTCACTGCAACCTCTGCCTCCTGGGTTCAAGCGTTTCTTCTGCCTCAGCCTCCTGAGTAGCTGGGATTACAGGCGCCTGCCACCACTCCTGGCTAATTTTTGTATTTTTAATAGAGACGGGGTTTCACCATGTTGGCCAGGCTAGTCTTGAACTCCTGACTTCAGGTGATCTGCCCACCTCGGCCTCCCAGAGTGCTAGGGTTACAGGCGTGAGCCACCATGCCCAGCCGGAAATTCTTAAAATACTCAGACACAGCTGTCTTCAAAATTTTGGATCCCCCCAAAAGGAGACTTAAAGTAGACACTCTTGTTTTGGAATGAGGCAGTGCTAGCTCTCCCTGGTGAGTCAGTGTTATCAGTGGCTGCTTTGGCTTTCTCTACCTGCTAAAGGGAGGGAGAATGAAGAGAAGATGCAGTGTACTCTCTGGAGTACGCTTTTTAAAAAGGGCTCCTGGCATGTTCAGGGAGAGACTTGCTTCGGGCCTCTGCCTTAAGTGGCCAAGGGGTCTCCTTTGCCTCATACCAGGTTTTTCCTTGAGTATTACAGTCTCTTGGCAAAAGCATCCTGGAGCTTAATATGATACTCCCCTACATGTAGATCCTTGAAACTCAAGTAATGAGTAGAGAGCAGCCATAAGACCTAGGCCATATTCCTGTCCTGTTATATCCCCCAGGAACTTCGGTTGTCTGTCTACTCTTCATGGTCACATGTTCTCTGTTTCTTTTCAGTGGATATGCTGCTGATGAAATCACTCACTGCATACGGCCTCAGGACATCAAGGAGCGCCGAGCAGTCATCATCCTCAGGAAGTAAGTGCCTTGATGTCTGACCTTCTGCCTTACCTGCAGGCCTCTCTGGAGATGTAGCTCTGGGTCCACTTAGAACTCAGCTCCTACGTATCAGTGGCGTGGCAGACTAGAGAGCAGAACTATTAAGTTGTCTTACTTTTTATTTGAATCCTGTGAGGATAAAGTTGTTTTGTCTTTTTATCAGAAAATTAAGTTCTCTGACTATTTAGGGAGTTTAGGACTGAACAAAAGCATATACTCCCAATATTTGTGGGTATAATCTTGAGACAAGATTTGGGCAACATTCTTCCAAACTTCACTCCACCCCTTAGCGCTCTATTCCTCACCTCCTTGGTCCTTATTTGTCACACGTATTCTTGGTGATTATTTTTAGACTGTGCCTTTAGCAGCCTGCTTTAAAAATGCCTGGGTTTTCACTGCTGGGAAGAACAGGGAGTGAAGAGAGGAGACAAGGGTGGGAGGTTAGGATATAGTATTCAGCAGAATCATGGCTTATGGCTCTTCTCTGGGGAGAGAATTGGATGCGCTAATTAACATCAGCAAACCTGGCTTCACCAGCATTTATTTCTTAGACGGAGTGAGTGGAAGAAGCTATAGCCCTACAGACATTGGATCAAGACAAGCCTGCCCCACCGCCCTCCCTGCTTTTTTTTTTTTTTTTTTAAAGAAAAAGTCTTACTCTTGCTCAGGCTGGAATGCAGTGGTGCCATTGGCCTTTGTAGCTCACTGCATCCTCAAAGTCCTGGACTCAAGTTACCTTCCTGCTTCAGCCTCCCGAATAGCTGGGACAACAGGCATGTGCCACCATACCTGGTTCAAGCCTGCCTTTTGAAAAGAGTTCCAGAGAGGATAGGTGATTGCCCAGAGTCATAGAAGTCAGTGAGCAGAGCAAAACAAGGCTTGACACATATCACTTGCTGTCTTTCTTCTTTCTTCCTTCTTTTTATTAAACTTTATTTTATTTTATTTTTTTTTGAGACGGAGTCTCGCGCTGTGTCATCCAGGCTGGAGTGCAGTGGCGCGATCTCGGCTCACTGCAAGCTCCGCCTCCCAGGTTCACGCCATTCTCCTGCCTCAGCCTCCGAGTAGCTGGGACTACAGGCGCCCGCCACCACGCCCGGCTAGTTTTTTGTATTTTTAGTAGAGACGGGGTTTCACCATGTTAGCCAGGATGGTCTCGATCTCCTGACCTCGTGATCCACCCGCCTCGGCCTCCCAAAGTGCTGGGTAAACTTTATTTTTTAGAATAGTTTTAGATTTATAGACAATTGTGATAGTACAGAGTTCCCATGTACTCTGCATCCCATTTCCCCTATTTAATTTTTTATTGGTATATTAACTAAAGTCCCTACTTTATTTCGATTTCCTTACATTTTTCCTAATGTCCTTTTTCTGTCCCAAGATCATCCTACATTACATTTAGTCGACATATCCTCTTAGACTCCTCTTGGCTATAACAGTTTCTCAGACTTTGCCTTATTCCTTTTTTTGTTTGTTTGTTTGTTTGTTTGAGACAGGGTCTCACTCTATCGCCTAGATTGGAATGCATGGCGCCATCTCGGCTCACTGCAACCTCTGCGTCCCAGGTTCAAGTAATTTTGTGCCTCAGCCTTCTGAGTAGCTGGAACTATAGGCGTGTGCCACAACACCCAGCTTACTTTTTAAATTTTTTCGTGCAGATGTTGGCCAGGCTGGTCTCTAACTTCTAACTTCAAGTGGTTCGCCTGCCTTGGCCTCCCAAAGTGCTGGGATTACAGATGTGAGCCACCGCGCCCGGCCTGCCTTATTCTTGAACATATCGACTGGTTAGATATTGTATAGAACGTCTCTCAATTGGGATTTGTCTAATGTTTTTATGGTAAAATGCATGCCATTTTTACTACATACCAAGAATACATACTATCAATGTAACTTATCACTATTGATATTGATCACCTGGCTGATGCACTGTTTGTCAGGTTTTCCACTGTAAAATTACTGTTTTTCCTTATCCATACTGTACCCTTAGGAAGGAGGTCACCATGCATGCCCACAGTTAGAGTGTGGGAGTTAGCACCATCTCCTTGAGGGGAAGCATCCAGGTGAGTTATTTAGAATTCTTCTGCAGGGGGATTGGTCTGCTCTTCCTCATTTATTCAATGATTTATTTATATAAGTATAATTTTATATAAGTACGGACTTCTGGGAATTTATTTTATGCCCAGATTGTTCCAGCTTTGGTCATTGGTAATTTTTTCTGGCTCATCAACTTTAGTCAGTAAACAATAACTTTGGCCTCCTGGTCCTTTGGGCCCTTAACTCCAGAATAATGTAGTGGTGAAGTTTCTTTGGTGTGGCTTTGCCACTTTGTCAAGTCAAAACTTTTAGTCTGTTTTAACTATAGTAAATGGGTATGATCCATACCTGTTCGACAGTCCTATAGTACAGGCAGAGCACTGAATACATATGGGAGCTCCAGAAACTTGGGTCGACTTGGTAGTTGGCAGCCTTTCTTTTCTAGCCTAAGACTATTCCCAGAATTTGCCAGAGGAAGGGAAGGGTTTTTATCTGCCTTCTACTTTATTTTTCTGTGATTTCCGGCACAGGCCAGAACTCAGAAATAATGGAGTCCAGAGTGTAGCACTCTTTTAGCCTCTCCTCCACAGTCATTTCTTCTCAGGCTGTACCTGGTACCTCCAGCTGCAGCCAGGGATGGGTGGCCTGCCCAGGCCAGGAACCTAGAGAGGAGCTTCTAATGTTATATAGAACCAGAGCAGTAACTTCCCAAGTGTTCCTCTCATCTTCTCATAGTAGCTTATTTTGGGGAAATCTTTTTTTTTTTTTTTTTTTTTTTTTTTTGAGACGGAGTCTCGCTCTGTCGCCCAGGCTGGAGTGCAGTGGCCGGATCTCAGCTCACTGCAAGCTCCGCCTCCCGGGTTCCCGCCATTCTCCTGCCTCAGCCTCCCGAGTAGCTGGGACTACAGGCGCCCACAACCGCGCCCGGCTAATTTTTTGTATTTTTAGTAGAGACGAGGTTTCACCGTGGTCTCGATCTCCTGACCTTGTGATCCGCCCGCCTCAGCCTCCCAAAGTGCTGGGATTACAGGCGTGAGCCACCGCGCCCGGCCTTTTTGGGGAAATCTTAACTAGATATGCAGGTGGTAGTGGCCGTAGCTGGAGTGTCAGTCTTCTAACTGCTACTTTTTTCTTGAAGGGTGACTCCCATACCTGGCCGCCCAGTCCAGCTGAGTCAGATGCTCCTCAGCACAGCTAAGAGTCTGCATCGTTAATCAGCTCCCTGGGAAGCTTTTTAGCCAGCTGGGCCCCTGGCAGTGGCTTGACCTTGGGAATGGCTGTTGTTGCGTGACTGAGACTCTTCTACCTTCTGACTTGAGTGGGCCCAGGAACCATTCACAGACTGGGCTGGAGGGCAGAAGCACAGAGCTTTGGTGTAAGGGGACTGGAGAAGAGTGGGAGGATGTCCCAGCTTCCCCGGGCAGCTGAGCTGGGGAAGTGCACAACTGTGGGGAACTCTAAAGTATCTGCAGCTCCTGTTATGGTTCATGGACTTGTGTCGTGGACTCTTGTAGTAGTGTGGCCTCCATTGGGAATGCCTTCTCATCTAACATGTTCATCTTCTAATTCATATCCCAACTCCCCAGATAACCTACATGATAACCAGCTCTTCAAATAACCTAGTCATTTTTCATCGCTCAGATTGACCATTTTGACGTGCAGAAAGCATCATATAAAAAGCCCTTTAGCATTTTAGCATCACCTAAAGCCCTTTCAGCACACATGCAGACACATACACACACCCCTGTTTGGACTGTCATAGCTCATACGCTTGCCATTGTGAATTTTCAAGTCTGTATTCTGTAGGACTAAGGAGATCCCTGTTCATCTGGGGCCTAGCATGAAGTGCAGCCCAGAAGAGGCATCAACTAGTGTGGAGAACAATTCAGGCCAGTGAGGAGCAGGTCTAGAGTAGCTACATGGGCTTGTCTTGGGGAAGGACGGGTTGTGACAGGTTAAAAAGGGGGAGCATCTTGGCCCAGGCATTGCCCAGAGATAAGTAGGATGTGGTCTTGGAAGATACCTGGCTGGTTTGATGTCTTCTGGTGAGGTTGTGTTACAGTGGGTAGAATCTGGGCACTGAGCCTGGCCCTGATTATGGTAGAGGAGTTAGAGCCTGTCCTGCCTTCTCATAAGTTCAGATAAAGATTGCACAGGCTGCTGGGGGAGACCCTGGGAACTCTGTCACCAGCTCAGGTCAGTCAGAGCTGGAAAGGTCTTTTTAAGGGCCTCATGGAAGGAAACGGGTGGGCGGCTGCCAAGTGCTTTCTGGTTGGACAGAATGCAGCTTCTGTGAACATGGGTGGTGCCGAGTCTTCGTGCACATGTGCCCTTGTTTCTCACGGGAAGGCTGGAAGTGACCCTTTAAGAGCCTCCCCAGAGTGGAATCCTCAGACTGTCCCTTGGTGTTATAATGTTTGATCTCACAACTTAGCCAGTAAATGGCTGAATGAGACCTGGAACCTGGGTCTTGTGGTTCCTTGGTGGTTTGCACAGTGGAGTACCCCAAGTTCCGCCCTTTTCCCCAGTGTGTCATTGGGATGGATGCTTTGAGTTAGGAAACTGGAGCTCAGATACAGAAGGGCTTTCTTGCCTCTACTGTGCAAGTAGAGAATTGTGTTGATTGGGGAGAGTGTTACGAGTATGTAGGGGGCACTCTACAGAGAGTGGGGTGAGGCAGCAGCTACAGGCTAGTCGGCTCTTTGAGGTGCCTCAGCACCCCCAAACTTCCTGAATGTTGCTGTCTCCCAGCCGACCGAGGGCAAGCTGCCCCAACTTGCAAGTCTTTTCTCTATAATTGTTGGTAACCCTGGAAGGGGAAGCTGGACCTAACCTCACTGGAGGTGTGGTTAAAGTTCTAAATTACTAGTTAGATAACCAAGAGGCTGACAAACTTCTTGGATATAATAATTCATTTGTGAGGGGAGTCTTCCCGTTTTTCCATGATTCCCTAGTACTCCTACACTAGTGCACTCTGTGCTTCTGCTCCTGGTAGGCCTTGCTAGCTACCCTGTGCCAAGCATCCACATACTAACCCTGAAA
The DNA here is from genome assembly GCF_003255815.1 of Theropithecus gelada. Lineage (NCBI taxonomy): Eukaryota > Metazoa > Chordata > Mammalia > Primates > Cercopithecidae > Theropithecus > Theropithecus gelada. The sequence continues at coordinate 74,856,859 of NC_037684.1, read as the reverse complement.
CTAGAAGGTGTGAACTCTGTTTGGAAAGGGGCTCAGATAGGAAGTGAGCTGTCTCAGGTCATCTTGCTAGTTGGAATGACCTTTGAGCAAGGATTTCTGACTTGAGGGAAACATCAAGTATCTACTATGTACAAGGCACTTGAGGTGGGCACCGCAGGAAATTTAGTGTCCCCTTGGTGCTTCACATGTAATAAGTTTGCACTTTCCATGCCATTCCAACACAAAGCAGAGGTGTAAAAGGTGTAAAAGCACAGGGTATTCTCTGCAGGCCCTGCAAAAACCCAAAAACCCAGGTTGGGCGTAGTGACTCACACCGGTAATCCCAGCACTTTGGGAGGGCGAGGCAGGTGGATCACCTGAGGTCAAGAGTTCAAGACCAGCCTGACTAACATGATGAAAATACTAAAAATACAAGAATTAATTGGGCATAGTCGTAGGTGTCTGTGATCCCAGATACTCAGGAAGCTGAGGCAGGACAACCACTTGAACCCGGGAGGCGGAGGTTGCAGTGAGCCGAGATGGCACCATTGCACTCCAGCCTGGGAGACAGAGCAAGACTCTGTCTCAAAAAAAAAAAAAAAAATTACATCCAGCTTAGCGGGAGGGAAGGTAAAGGCGAGCTTGGTAGATCTGGCCCCTGAGCTAGAAATTGCTAGCCAGGCAGAAATGGTAAGCTCAGAGGCTAGGAGGCAGGGAAATATAGGGGACTTACGTAGATGAGGAATGAAAGAGGGAAGGAGGCCTTCCTTAGGTCAACATTTGATTCTCAAGAGATGGCTTATGGGTCTTTGGGGCCTTTAGTTGGTGACTAGGGCACCCAATCCCTTAGTTTCTAGGAGGCCCTCAGGATTGCACTGTGAGACTTGTATTCTTGAGATTGGTACTCTCCAGGTAACCAGATAAAGTGGCACAAAGCAGTATATATAGCCCATTTATTTGCTTTTGGTCAAGTGGAACTCAGCTCAGAGTGATCTGAAGCTGGGAAAAGCAGCTGGAGATCCCTTTGCCAAGTGGTAACCTAAGCTGATGTGCGCTAGGCTCTGTGCTAGTGCCTGGAATGGGGTTTGTATGGGTTCCTGTTCTCTTTTGTCCTTTGGGAAAAGGCAGACATTTAGCATCTCACCAGGAACTGGTCAGAGAAGACTTTCCAGAGAATTGCCACCTGAAGGTAGTCAAGGATGCTTGGGCCTTAGCCAGCATAGAAGGAGGCTCAGGGGCAAAGATAGTTCAGTCAGAAGAGATGCTCTTTATAGAGGCGTGGAGTCCAGGAACTCTGTTCTGGAGCATAGAATAGATAAGGAGTGGAGGACTTGATACACTGGCCTAAGACAGAAAAAACTTCACGCTGTGTAGAGAGATGTTGAGGGTGCTGGGGAGCCATGAAGGCATGTGAGAGATTGTAGGAAGCTGAGCTCAGTAGCTTACTTGATCATTAGATCCACAGAGTTGGAGGAGTCAGGAGGAGACCCTCCCTGAGAACAGAACAATCTGAAGGTGAGGCTGAGTGGATGGATGAACAGTGGAAGGAAATGGAGGTCTCACTCTGGACTTCATTCCTTAGCAGTGGGATGAGGGGTGCCTAGCTCTTGGTTTCTCTGACCAGGGCTTGATGTTGCTCCTTTCTCCATGATTTGTGTCTCCTGTGGTTAGACTTAGCTCACATTTGTTCCCTAGTTCAGTAAGTCTGTGTCCACATGTATACACCCTGCCCTTTTGGCAGCCTGATTGTTCTGATGTGTCTGTGGCCTGCCCAAGGAATATGGGTACAATGGGATCACCAGGGAAGTGACAGACTTGGGCTTCTGCCCTGGCTCTGCCACTCCTCTCCACATGCAATCTTACCTGAGCACCTGTAAATTGGGCAGTTGTGGTTAAACTTGTGAATGCTAGGTGGTCTTCTAAACTCCTCCTGGCTGGGTGCGGTGACTTGCACTTGTAATCCCAGCACTTTGGGAGGCCAAGGTGGACGGATCGCCTGAGCTTGGGAATTTGAGACCACCCTGGGAAACATGGTGAAACCCCATCTCTACTAAAATACAAAAAAATTAGCCGGACGTGGTAGCACGTGCCTGTAGTCCCAGCTACTTGGGAGGCCGAGGCACGAGAATCACTTGACCCCGGGAGGCAGAGGGTGCAGTGAGCCAAGATTGTGCCACTGCACTCCAGCTTGGGCTACAGAGTGAGACTCCATCTTAGATAGATAGATGTATAGATTAATTAGATAGATTAGATTAGATAGACTGATTCCATCTCATATAGATAGATAGATTGCACCACTGCTCTCCAGCTTGGGCTACAGAGTGAGATTCCATCTCAGATAGGTAGGTAGGTAGGTAGGTAGGTAGATAGATGGATAGATAGATAGGTAGATAGATAAGATAGATAACCAGGTGTGGTAGATAGATAGATAACCAGGTGTGGTAGCATATACCTGTAGTCCGAGCTACTCGTGAGCCTGAGGCAGGAGGATTGCTTCAGCCCAGGAAGTCAAGGCTGCAGTGAGCTGTAATCCCACCCCTGCACTCCAGGCTGGATGACAGGGTAAGACCTTGTTTCAAAGAAAGTAATTGGCTGAACGCGGTGGCTCAAGCCTGTAATCCCAGCACTTTGGGAAGGCCAAAGCAGGCAGATCACGAGGTCAGGAGATCGAGACCATCCTAACACGATGAAACCCTGTCTCTACTAAAAATACAGAAAAAATCAGCTGGGCGTGGTGGCGGGTGCCTGTAGTCCCAGCTACTTGGGAGGCTGAGGCAGGAGAATGGCATGAACCCAGGAGGCAGAGGTTGTAGTGAGCCAAGATCGTGCCACAGCACTCCAACCTGGGTGACAGAGTGAGACTCCGTCTCAAAAAAAAAAAAAAACAAAAAAAACCTGTTGTTGGCAGGAGGCTGGAAGATGGGTAGGGAGAGTCCTGTGAGGGGAGTGGGTACTATTGCAGGAAAGCCAGCGAGGTACAGGCCTGAGCTTTGTGGGAGTTTGATTCTCAAAGGTGCTGGAGCTTAGACCTTAGCTCTAGGGAACCAGGTCACTAAATACCCAAGAGGGTGCTTGGACAGGCCTCTGCCTCGCTTTGTTGGAAAGCCAGGCTTTTAGCACAAGGATGCCTGGTAAAGGTGGAGCCAGAAGTTAGAGAGTAGTTGGTAGCTGGCTGGGGACTGCCCTTGCTCCAGGGTCATTGTGGCCTGAGTGCAGGCTGGTTTACCATCTTCCCAGAAATGGTGGCCCTGCCACCTGCACAGTGCTCTCTTGCACTGAGGAGGGCCCACCAGCACTTTATTTTTTTTTTTTTTTTTTTTTTTTTTTTTTTTTTTTTTTTTGTGG
>NC_037684.1:74832596-74853140 GCF_003255815.1 Theropithecus gelada | reverse complement strand
GCACTTTGGGAGGCCGAGACGGGCGGATCACGAGGTCAGGAGATCGAGACCATCCTGGCTAACACGGTGAAACCCCGTCTCTATTAAGAAATACAAAAAAAAACTAGCCGGGCGAGGTGGCGGGCGCCTGTAGTCCCAGCTACTCGGGAGGCTGAGGCCGGAGAATGGCGTGAACCCGGGAGGCGGAGCTTGCAGTGAGCTGAGATCCGGCCACTGCAGTCCAGCCTGGGTGACAGAGCGAGACTCCGTCTCAAAAAAAAAAAAAAAAAAAAAATTAGGACCAGGTGCAGTGGCTCATGCCTGTAATCCCAAGCACTTTGGGAGGCTGAGGCAGGCAGATCACGAGGTCAAGAGATCAAAACCATCCAGGCCAACATGGTGAAACCCTGTCTCTACTAAAAATATAAAAATTAGCTGGGCATGGTGGCACACGCCTGTAGTCCCAGCTACTCAGGAGTCTGAGGCAGGAGAATTGCCTGAACCCGGGAGGCGGAGGTGCAGTGAGCCAAGATCGTGCCACTGCAGTCTAGCCTGGAGACAGAGCAAGACTGTTAAAAAAAAAAAAAAATTAGGGACAAGGTCTTACTTTGTTGCCCAGGTTGGTCTGAAACTCCTGGCTTTAAGTAATCCTTCTACCTTGGCCTCCCAAAGTGCTGGGATTACAAGTGTGAGCCACTGTGCCTGGCCCCACCTGTGCTTTAGAGGCCATTACGGAGTAGTAGGTGGACTTTGTGACTCAAGCTAGTGATTTGCTCTGGGATTTAGCTTTGCTTTCCAATCCCTGCAGGGAGAATAATTCACCCCAGCAGCTTTTCTGGAGGACTTAGGATAAGATCAACTCCCTCCCTTCCCTTAGGTTCACACATTAGTGCTACAGCCATCCTTTGTTGTGACCTCCCTTGTCCCTGCTTTGTCCTGACACTGTAGGTGACCACTCTGGGTATCATGGTCAACCCCCACCTCGCATGCCCAAGGTGCCTTGCTCTGACCTTTGAATACCTACTCTGATCTGTAAGGCAGGTCTTCATTCCTGTTGTTACCTGAAGAGGCCTGGGTCCAGACCTTACTGCTAGAACTAGGCCTCCTGAATCCAAATTCGTGGCTCTCTGCTAAACCCTGAAGATCTGGCTTGCACCATGGGAATTGGTTGCCTTTTAACTGGGCAACCTATAGGGTCTTTTAACTGGGCATGTTCTGAAGTTAAGCTACTGGTGGGCACTGGGCTTGGAGTCAAGCTCTAGCCTGGCATCCTGCAGCTTAGTGGATTTTTGGAAGTGTGGGGAGGGCAGGAGCTTCTCCAACTGTTATGAGATGTGACAGTCCCAGGGGATGTGTCAAGAGCTCTCATTTTGGTGGTTCTGCTTTTCTCTTACCATCCATCATTCCCCCGAAGAAACAACTCTAGAGTGCCCCCACCAGGGCTTCACTGGGGCTTTTGGAGCACTCAGGGACCTACCTTTGCTGAACCATGGGCTCCCTGGCACCTATAGGGTCTTAGCTTTATGGATAACAGAGGAGGGACTTTCTTCAGTGAGGCCCTTAGAATTCTTTAAGTCAAGCATAATGGCTAACGTTTAGTCTGATCTCTGCCACCTGGACCTCTCAACTTGGTGGCACGACACCTGGTAAAGAAGTGCCACCAAAGGTCATTGGGCCAGGTGCGGTGGCTCACGCCTGTAATTCCAGCACTTTGGGAAGCCAAGACGGGCAGATCACCTGAGGTTGGGAGTTTGAGACCAGCCTGACCAACATGGAGAAACCCCATCTTTACTAAAAATACAAAATTAGGCCGGGCGCTGTGGCTCAAGCCTGTAATCCCAGCACTTTGGGAGGCTGAGGCAGGCGGATCACGAGGTCAGGAGATCGAGACCATCCTGGCAAACACGGTGAAACCCTGTCTCTACTAAAAATACAGAAAAATTAGCTGGGCGTGGTGGCGGGCGCCTGTAGTCCCAGCTTCTAGGGAGGCTGAGGCAGGAGAATGGCGTGAAACTGGGAAGCGGCGGAGCTTGCAGTGAGAGGAGATAGCGCCACTGCACTCCAGTCTGGGTGACAGAGCGAGACTCCGCCTCAAAAAAAAAAAAAAAATTAGCTGGACGTGGGGGCACATGCCTGTAATCCCAGCTACTCAGGAGGCTGAGGCAGGAGAATGGCGTGAACCCAGGAAGTGGAGCTTGCAGTGAGCCGAGATTGCCCCACTGCATTCCAGCCTGAGGGGACAGAGCAAGACTCCGTCTCAAAAAAAAAAAAAAAGAGAGACCAGCCTAGGCAAAATGGTGGTACCTTGTCTCTCCAAAAAAAAAAAAAAAAAGCATTAGCTGGGCATGGTGGCCCAGGCCTGTAGTACTAGCTCCTTGGGAGGCTTGGGCAGGAGGATCTCTTGAGCCTAGGAGTTCAAGGGTGCAGTGAGTTGTGTTCATACCACTGCCCTCCAGACTGGGCCACAGAGCAAAACATGACTTTTTTTTTTTTTTTAAAAAAAGAATGATTTTATTCTATTTCACATCATCTCTGGTAGTTGCTCAGTACCACCTCTACCCAGAGAATTCCAGCCTTGAAGGAGGCAACTTGCCAACTTGCCTTCCATTCCTTAGACCCTCAGCACAAAGAAGCCTTAGAGCCAGTCACATTTCTGTCCTTTGCTCAGATGGGGAAACTGAGGCCCCAGGAAGGATGGTGACTAGCCTGGATTCTGAGTGGCAGTGCCAAGACTAGATTTTCTCCTGTTGACGCTAGGTTCTGCATCCATGAGTCTGGAGCAGTCCAGAGGAGCCTGAGACTGGAGAGCCACTCACTGCAGCTGGGCCCTTCTGGCTTCCCCCTCTACAAGGCCAAAGCAAAGGGATGGGGATTCCTGTCTTACCTGCCTACACACCAGTTTGGGCCTGAGGCATCAGAACATTGGTTCCCAGCTGGAAGGAAGGAGATGCCCCTGCTGCCTTTAGGAGAGATTTCCTGCCCAGGTTCAGAGTAACTCTTGCCTGTCAGGCTTGAAGTCTCACTTTGGCTTTAAACTTTCCCCCGTGACTTGCAGGATGCATGACTTACTGCCTTTCTGATCCTTCCCATCAGGCCAGCCAATAGAATGTGGGGAGGCAGCCATGGGGAATGGGGGGAACTGTGAGGACAAGATGCAGTTGTTACCAAGGATGCCAAGCAGCCTAGCCCAAGGCAGTTCTTGGATTTCCCTCCTGCTTGCTTTTCGTCAGCATCCTCTGGTATCCTTAGAGTCCTGCTCTGACTGCAGCCCATAATTCTTTGGAACTAAGTTACTACTTTGTGTCTAGCAGACCCTGGAAAAGATGCCTTCAGGGTCTCTGCTAGCTGTGTCCTGTCACTTCCCACCCAGTCTATTTTTTTTTTTTTTTTTTGAATTACAAAGCTACTTTTAATACTTTGGGGTGAGCCCCACAGGAATAAAAAACACTGGGAAGAGGTAATCCCCTCACCCCCGGGAGTGGCCCAGGGGGAGAGAGGCTACCTGAGGGGAACGAAGCACAAAAGGGACCTGCTGCAGACTCAGGGCAAAGGGACTGCCATCGGTGCTGGGACCTGTGAGCACTACAGGAGGAAACGCGAGCGTGGTGGGACTGGCTCCAGGCACACAGGCAAAGGCAAGAGGGTTGGACACGAAGCCACAAAGCTACTTGGGTTCCTCCTTCTTCTCGTTTGCCTTTTTCTGCTTCTACTGCATGATCTCCGAGTCCCTCTGCTTGCGGGCGGCAGCAGAAAGCCCGTCATCTTGGCGCTTTCCCTTAACCGAGTCGCTCTGCTTTTTCATATTCTTCTGGCGGGCGAGCTCACGCTGGTTACCGCGAGTCATGGCGACAGCAGCGGCTCCCCACCCAGTCTATTACATGGGTCCTTCTGCCCTTTGCTCCCACCTGCCTGACTTGCCACCCTTCTCTGTACCATACAAAGAGCCTAAGGGCTTCTTTGAGGTTTTCCAGGCCAGCTCCCTTCTGGTCTGGCTTCATAAAGGACTTGGATCACTGCCCTAAGTTATCTCTACCCAGCTTTTCCATCCCCCTCTTCCTCATCTGTATTTGTGTGCCTTCCCTTTACTCGTCAGTGTATTCCTTGAAACCTGTACCTATACCTGCTGCTTGGTGGGGACTGTGCCTTCAAAAGCCCTCTGGCCTCTACGTTGTCTGCATCCTGAAATGAGCAGAAATCGCCAGGTGACTGCTCATGGTTGTGGAGTGGGCCTGGGTTCCCCACCCTGGCTCTGCCACTCATTTTCAGCATCCCTGTCTGTACAGTAAGAAAATAGGGTAGCTCTGGCTGTCTTTCTCTCCAGCACCTCTACAGGCCTGGACCAGGGATCCTTCCTGTGTTGGGACCCACCAGTGGGGCCGTTGGTCCTCTGGCAAATGAAGTAGATGGCCCCAGAGAACCTGTGGGTCCAAGTGGAGTGAGGTGAGGCTGCTTCGTTCAGCTGAGAGTGAGCCCTGGGATCTTTCCCCTAGGGTAGTACAGCCTATCCTTGGGAGTTTCCAAACAAAAGTGTTCCCATTCCTTACTCCTAAATGTGGACTTGAGGAGGGTCTTTGAAAGTCAGCTAGACCGATCTCTAGTTGAACCTCAAGGACTGAGGTTCGGAGCAGAGACTGCTGGCTCCCACTTTGCCTGGCCAGAGAATTGGTCTGATGGTGCCCACACCTTCACCAGAGGCCCTTTGGTGACCCCATGCATGTTTCCTTTGCAGGACAAGATTAGATGCACCCCGGTTGGAAACAAAGTCCCTGAGCAGCTCTGTGTTACCACCCAGCTATGCTTCAGATCGTCTGTCAGGAAACAACAGGGACCCTGCTCTGAAACCCAAGCGGTCCCACCGCAAGGCAGACCCTGATGCTGCCCACAGGTACTAAGCTTAGGATCCGCAGCAAAGGCCAGCAGAGGCTTGCCTGCAGGGTGAGATGGGTGGAGAAGCCTGGGGTAGGCTGTTTATGAGCCTTGGTTTGCTCACTCTTTCAAAATCTTATGTCTGGTTCCTCTGGGTTGGTGGCATTGGTGACATTCCCACCTAACCCTGGCCAACTGCCTGTACCCCCAGAGAGAAGGGGTCAGGCAGAGACTGTAACAAATGGGAATATCATGGCTTTCCCATGACTTTCCTTGTTCGGTTCCACCCAGACAGACGTCCTTGTGGAATTATTTTAGGTGTCAGGAGGGAATCTTGGGACTTGGATAATAGTGAACCAGGGACTTATTTCAAAAAGGGTTGGATAAAAGGAATTTGAGGAGATCATTTTTTTAAAGGAAAAAAAATGTTTTGGCCGGGTGTGGTGGCTCACTCCTGTAATCCCAGCACTTTGGGAGGCCAACGCGGGCAGATTACAAGGTCAGATCAAGATCATCCTGGCTAACACGGTGAAACCCCGTCTCTACTAAAAATACAAAAAAATTAGCTGGGCTTGGTGATGGGCATCTGTAGTCCCAGCTCCTCTGGAGGCTGAGGCAGGAGAATGGCATGAACCTGGGAGGCGGAGCTTGCAGTAAGCCAAGATAGCGCCACTGCACTCCAGCCTGGGCAACAGAGTGAGACTCCATTTCAAAAAAAAAAAAAAAAAAAAAGTTTTAAGTGTTGGGGAAGGTTTCCAAGGAGGTAATGTTTAAGTTGATTCCAGAAGGATAAGGAAGATATGGAAGAGCATTCTAGGCAGGAAATACTGTATGAGCTAAACCCTGAGACACAAAAGAGCTTTGTGGTTTCAGGGGGTAATGGGGTTGGTAAGTGGAGAAGGGAGTGTTGGGAGGCCCAAGAGAGAGAAAGTGGGTAGAGCTGGGAAGTAAAGGTAGATGGCAGAACGATGCAGAGTCTTGAGGCTGTGGTAGGGAAGATCTCTGTCCAGCAGCCCTGGCAGTGTCCCAGGGCACCAGACTCTGAGCCAGGCAGACCCCACAGGGCAATTGGGAAATGTCCCAAAGACTGGGGTGGTCACTGGCAGTTAGTGGGCAAGAACCTCTGATACCAGGGCCTCTGCCAGGACTACCCTTCATTGAGGACCACTGAGCTGGAGTGACCCATCCCAAGGATGAGACCAGGTATAGTGGTAAAGCCAGGCCCCTCCTGACAGCCTCTCAGATAACGCCCTGCTTCCCTTTCCTTGCAGGCCACGGATCCTGGAGATGGACAAGGAAGAGAACCGGCGCTCGGTGCTGCTGCCCACACACCGGCGGAGGGGTAGCTTCAGCTCTGAGAACTACTGGCGCAAGTCCTACGAGTCCTCAGAGGACTGCTCCGAGGCAGCAGGCAGCCCTGCCCGAAAGGTGAAGATGCGGCGGCACTGAGGTCTACCTGCCGCCCTCCTGGGAACTCTGGCTCATCCTTACGTAGTTGCCCCTCCTTTTGTTTTGAGGGTTTTGTTTTTGTTTATTGGGGTTTTTTTTTTTTTTTTTTTTTTTAAATTCTATATATTTTTCCTTGGTTTTGTTGCCTGTTAAGGCTGAAGAATAGAATTGGCCAGGACCTGGGTTCTCATATTCTTGGTATTCCTCCTGGATGAAAAGGTTGTTGGCATCTATAGGGGACAGAGGCTGATGCTGGAGTGGCCAGTAGAGGTGGTGGAGCAGAGCAGCCATCTTTTAAGTGGGGCTGTATCAGGCTGGGTTTATTTAAAAGCAACAAAATGTTTTGGTTAAGAAAATTATTTTGCTTTCAATGTAAATCTCCGCAGTGTTCTAAACAAAGTTCAGTCTTCTGCCCGCCCCTTTTCTCCACTGGATGTCTGTACTTGGTTGAGGTCTCCTGGAGCCTCACAGGCTCTACATGGGGCTGCTGTTCTCCACTTCTCACCTGCCATCCACGCCCTGCAAGCTCATGCAAACGCCCTTTCTTCCTCCTGCGGCAGAGTTGTTCAGGTTGCCTGGGCAGGGGCTTAAACAGTGCCAGCCCCTGCCATCCCAAAGCTATTGTTAAGCCCCCCAGGCTTCCTCCACCCACGCCCACTAGCCTACTCTGTCCACAGTTCCTTGGGCTGCTGAGGGGCTAGTGCAGTGGTCCTGACCTCTCTTATCAAGAGCACACTTTTTTGCTGGTTGCTCCTTTTGAGCATATGCGTGTGATTATTTGGAACAGTTAGACTTGCCACGTTGGGTCAGTTTTAGAAATTGTTTCTAGCTAGAGGGACTGGTGTCCTTCCAAGTCTAGCATTTGGGGTATGGAAAATTGTTGTGGTGTGTGGTAGGGTTTTTGTTTTCTTTTGTTTTGAGTTTTTTTCCCCCTTTAGTCTCCTGGCTTTTTCCTTTCCCCTCCCTTCTCCATTGGCCAGCTTGGGCCTCATCCTCATGTCATCCTTCTAGGAAGGCGCCTGCCCCCTCTTGTCTGCCGGCAGCATGCATCTAAGGCCAGAACTCAGGCCTGCAGACTGGGCTGGTGCTTCCTCCGCTTCAGGGTATGGGAGTTGGTGAAGGGGCTTTCAGAAAAAAAAGGTAAAGTCTTTGGTAGCTTCTACCCACTCAGATCCTGGAAGGCAGAAAGGTTTTGTGGATCTAGATTCATTAGGAATGTCTTCTTGTCAGCCAGGCCAGGACCTGGGCTTGCCAAGAGCCGAGGCCCTCCCAGCAACCAGGATACCACCACTTTGGGGGCTTTGTGTACAGAGGTCTGGGCCTGAGACCTCATAGGCTGCAGAAATCTGGGGCAGCCACCATCAAGAAGCCCCTCTCAGGGGCCAGAACTCCTTTGCCAGCGTGGATTTCTCAAGTCGGGACTGCATAATTAAAGCAGTTGCAGTTTTATTTTTTTTACAGCTTTTTTCCCAAAAATGATTTGTAGTTGTGTGTGCAGCACTTTGCCCTGATATGTGTGCTCTACAATAAAAACCAAATCTAATATATTTTGAAACAGTTGTCTGATGTTGTTGTAAGAGAGGGCTTGCCTTTGGTGCTTCCTTAATCCCTTTATTTTCTTAAACTTGGAACAGGGGTTGGGGAGGCAGAGCTCATTGCCCACCAGCATCCCAGAGGAGTTGATTGGTCATGGACACTGGGCCTCCTGTGTGCCCAGCCTCGGGTTTATGGCTGAATGTAGACTTGCCCTCTCCCCACTGTCCTTTCTTCCACTCCAAGGAGGGTGAACTTCATAAACCATGGTGTCCAGGTGCCCAGGGACCACACCTTCTGGAGTTCTGGAAGCCCCTCTTTCAGATGTGATCACTGAGAGGCTGGTGCTGGTGAAGGGGGAATGGCAGGCACAAAAGCAAGGGAGAACCTGGCTTTTGTGGAAAATATGCGAGTGATTTTGCTTATTAAACAAATACTTGGCCAGGCACGGTGGCTCACACCTGTAATCCCAGCACTTTGGGAGGCCAAGACAGGTGAATCACCTGAGTTCAGGAGTTCAAGACCAGCACAGGCAAGTTGGCGAAACCCCATCTCTACTAAAAATACAAAAATTTAGCCAGGCGCATTAGCATCCGCCTGTGTTCTCAGCTACTAGTGAGACTGAGACAAGAATTGATTGAGCCTAGGAGGCAGAGGTTGCAGTGAGCTGAGATTGTGCCATTGCACTCCTGCCTGGGCAACAAAGTGAGACCTTGTCTCAAAGAAACAAAAAAAACCCTTCAGTTCCTATTGTATACCAAGCCACACTGGGACCCCAATAGTGAGCAGAACTCTGGTCCCTCCTTTCAAGATGCTTGTGATAGTGTGGAGTGTAGGTGCTGGCATGAAGCAGATGTTTTTCAGTGAGTAAGGCTGGGCCCCAGACCTCAGACCTGGCTCCCTATGCCTGGTAAAGGGCTTCTATCTAGAGTCTCTTACTCTGTTCATAGTGCTCAGAGCCAGTCTTCTTGGCCAAATTGTTGCTGTGGAAACTGGATAAGCTACTTACCTCCTCATTTACCAGAGAAGAGAAACTCCAGAGTGGGGCAAGTAACTGGCCTCGGCTTAGTCTGAAAACTAGTGTGAGGGTATGAAGAGAGAGGGGTCAGAGTCTCAGTGTGGTCTGTGGCTAGTTGGGCCTGGAGAGGTTAGACGCTGAGCTAGGCAGAGTGGACCTTGTATCCCCTGGAGAAGGAAACACTGGATCTGAGGGAAAGTGACTTGCAGAATGTCATCCAGAGTGTAAACGGCAGAGGTGGACATCCCCTACTCCATGCCTGAGCTTCTGACTCTTGGGGCATGGGATACGGGCTCAGTGAAGGTTTGGGGGAGTGCGAGGAACCCTCTTTTTTTTTGTGGCGGACCCTATTTTTCATTGCCGTTAGAAAGTCAGACTCCTGGCTGGGTGCAGTGGCTCATGCCTGTAATCCCAGCACTGGGAGGCCGAGGTGGGCGGATCACGAGGTCAGGAGTTTGAGACCAGCCTGGCCAACATAGTGGAACCCCGTTTCTACTAAAAATACAAAAAACTAGCTGGGCATAGTGGCGGGCCCCTGTAATCACAGCTACTTGGGAGGCTGAGGCAGGAGAATCGCTTGAAGCTGGGAGGTGAAGGCTGCAGTGAGCCAAGATCGCACCACTGCACTCCAGCCCAGCGGACAGTGCAAGACTCCATCTCAAAAAAAAAAAAAAAAAAAAAAGACTCCCAGCCTGACCAACATGGTGAAACTCCATCTCTACTAAAAATACAAAAATCAGCTGGGCGTGGTGCCAGGCTCCGGTAATCCCAGCTACTTAGGAGGCTGAGGCAGGAGAATCGCTTGAGCCTGGGAGGCAGAGGTTGTAGTGAGCTGAGATTGTGCCACTGCACTCCAGCCTGGGCGACAGAGCGAGTCTCCGTCTCAAAAAAAAAAAAAAAAAAAAAGTCAGACTCAGCCAGGAACAGTGGCTCACACCTGTAGTCCCAGCATTTTGGGAGGCCAAGATGTGGACAGATTGCTTGAGCCCAGGAGTTTGAGACCAGCCTGGGTAACATGGCAAAACCCTGTCTCTACAAAAATTAGCCAGGTGTGGTTGTATGCACCTGTAGTCTCAGCTACTTGGGAAGCTGAGATGGGAGGATCACTTGAGCCCAGGAGGTCAAGGCTGTGGTGAGCCGAGATCGTGCCACTGCACTCCAGCCTGGGGGACCCTGACTCAAAAAAAAAAAAAAGATTCAGCCTTTTCCTAACCCCTGGGTGAAAAAAGGCCCTTCACCCTGTAGTATGGAGAGCTAGGAGGGCTAGAGGAGGGGGCTTTGGCCCTAGCAGTTCCTGTTGTCTCTGTACCTGTACAGTAGCACCCTATCTCTGTAACATAATCTTCTGAGTAGTCCATAAACTCCACATCTGTCTCTGGATCTGCCTGTTCCCAGCCATCTCCTAGGGCCTCAGGCCAGGTTCAGAGTCCCATCAACCCCTGTCCCCAGCCCCAGTCTTGTACACAGTAGATGCTCTAACAGCTTGTGCCATCCCTTGCCCCACTAGGACCTCATTCCATTCCTCCAACCCTTTTGTGTGGAAGGGGAAACTGAGGCCCAGAGAAGTTGACTGGCCCAAGGTCATGTTCATGCATTCAAAAAATAGTGTCTGGCTAGGTGTGGTGGCTCATGCCTGTAATCCCAGCTTTTTGGGAGGTCAAGGCAGGTGGATCACTTCAGGTCAGGAGTTTGAGACCAGCCTGGCTAACATGGTGAACATCTCTACTAAAAATACAAAAATTAGCCGGACATGACAATGTGTACCCATAGTCCCAGATAACTCGGGAGGCTGAGGTGGGAGAATCACTTCAACCTATGAGGTGGAGGTAGCAGTGAGCTGAGATTGCAAGACAGACCTAGTATATGATGTCATATACGCATAAAGTTGTAAATTTTACTGATGTGAAGTATAGCATATAAATTATTATTTTTGAGACAGAGTCTTGCATTGTCACCCAGGCTGGAGTGCAGTGGAGTGATCTCCACTCACCGCAACCTCTGCCTCCCAGGTTCAAGCGATTCTCCTGTCTCAGCCTCCTGAATAGCTGGGATTACAGGCATCTGCCACCACGCCCAGCTAATTTGTTGTAGTTTTAGTAGAAATGGGGTTTCACTATGTTGGCCAGGCTAGTCTTGACCTCCTGATCCTCCCGCCTCGACCTCCCAAAGTGCTGGGATTACAGGCGTGAGCCACTGTGCCTGGCCAGCATATTAATTATTAAAACATACATATTCTTTTTTTTTTTTTTTTTTTGGAGATGGAGTTTCACTCTTGTTGCCCAGGCTGGAGTCAATGGCACAATCTCGGCTCACCGCAACCTCCCCCTCCCAGGTTCAAGCAATTCTGTCTCAGCCTCCCTAGTAGCTGGGATTATAGGCATGTGCTACCACGCCCAGCTAATTTTGTATTTTTAGTAGAGATGGCGTTTCTCCATGTTGGTCAGGCTGGTCTCAAACTCCCTTATAAATTCCATATAACCAATCTTTTCTCACAGAAAGCTGTTTTAGGTTTTTTGCTGAATTACTGTATTTGTAGTCTGCCTGTGCTTATAATTCAACCATGATATGACAAAGGGACTTGCATCATACCTGCTTGTAATATTTTCCTGTGGCTGCCATAACAAGTCACCACAACCCTGGTGGCTTAAAACAACAAATTTATTACCTCAAATTCTGGGAAATTCAAAATCACGACATCATCGGGCTTGACTGTCTAGTGGAAAACCTGTTCTTTGCTTCTGACAGCTTTTGGTGGCTGTTAACATTCTTTGACTTGGGAATAGGCAGATTCCAGTCTCTGCCTCCGTGGTCACATGGCCTTCTCCTCTGTGTACCACATCTCCTTCTTTTTTTTTTTTTTTTTTTTTAAGACACAGTCTTATTGTCACCCAGGCTGGAGTGCAATGGCCAGATCACAGCTCACTGCAGCCTTGACCTGCCAGGTTCAAGCAATCCTCCTGCCTTGGCCTTTCAAACTGCTGGGATTACAAGTGTGAGCCACTGTGCCTGGCTTCTGCCTCTCTCCTAATAGGACATTCACGATTGGATTTAGGGCCCCTCTGTCACCCAGGCTGGAGTGCAGTGCCATGATCTCAACTCACTGCAGCCTCAAACTCCTAGGTTCAAGTTACCCTTCCGCCTCAGCCTCCCAACCTCAGGTGTGCACGCACCACTACGCCCTGCTAATTTTTTTAAAAAAATTTTGGGCTGGGCACAGTGGCTCATGCCTGTAATCCCAGCACTTTGGGAGGCCGAGGCGGGCGGATCACAAGGTCAGGAGATCAAGACCATCCTGGCTAACACGATGAAACACCGTCTCTACCAAAAATACAAAAAGAAGCTAGCCGAGCATGGTGGCAGGTGCCTGTAGTCCCAGCTACTTGGGAGGCTGAGGCAGGAGAATGGCATGAACCCAGGAGGTGGAGCTTGCAGTGAGTCGAGATGCGCCACTGCACTCCAGCCTGGGCGACAGAGCGAGACTCCGACTCAAAAAAAAAATTTGTAGGCCAGGCATGGTGGCTCATACCTATAATCCCAGCACTTTGGAAGACTAAGGTGGACAGATCACCTGAGGTCAGGAGTTCGAGAGCAGCCTGCCCAACGTGGCAAAACCCTGTCTACTAAAAAATATAAAAAATTAGCCAGGCATGGTGGGCGCCTGTAATCCCAGCTACTCGGGAGGCTGAGGCAGGCGAATCACTTGAACCTGGGAGGTGGAGGTTGCAGTGGGCCAAGATCGTGCCACTGCACTCCAGCCTGGGCGACAAGAGCGAAACTCCATCCAAAAAAAAAATATTTTTGTAGAAGACTTCACACTGTGTTGCCCAGGTTAGTCTCAAACTCCCAGCCTCAAGTGATCCTCCTGCCTTGGCCTCCCAAAGCACTGAGCCACTGCACCTGGTCCCCTATGTAATGATGTTTAATCATATTTGAAAGACTCTTTTTCCTTATGAGGTGACATTCACAGGTCCCAGGGATAATGACCTGATATTTGTGGAGGCCATGGATCAGCCCCTACATGCCCTTCTCCCAGTAAAGTTATTGCCATTAAATCTGATATATCACCTACTGCTTTATCATCCTCAGACAAGTGTTAGTTGGATTAAAATTTCTCTGCTTCAGTAGTACTTTGAATCAATATTTTTCTTCACTTTCTTTTTCTTTTTTCTTTTTGAGGTGGAGTCTCGCTCTGTTGCCCAGGCTGGAGTGCAGTGGCATGATCGTGGCTCTCTGCAAGCTCCGCCTCCCGGGTTCTCGCCATTCTCCTGCCTCAGCCTCCCAAGTAGCTGGGACTACAGGCACCTGCCACCACGCCTGGCTAATTTTTTGTATTTTTTAGTAGAGACAGGGTTTCACCATGTATTAGCCAGGATGGTCTTGATCTCCTGACCTCGTGATCTGCCCACCTCGGCCTCCCGAAGTGCTAGGATTACAAGCATGAGCCACCACACCCAGCCCTCTTCATCACTTTCTTAAATCTAGACCTGTGCTCTTCAATACAGCAGCCACTGATACTTGGCTGTTGAGCACTTGAAATGTGGCTAGTTTGAAATGAAATGTGCTTTTAGTGTAAAATACCAGAATTTGAAGAGTTAGTATGAAAAAACAATGTAAATCATTAAGAACTTTATATTGATTACTTGTTGAAGTTCTTAATTTTGGGCTAGGTATCTTGGCTTACACATAATGCCAGCACTTTGGGAGGCTATGGCGGATAGATTACTTGAAGTCAGGAGTCTGAGACCAGTCTGACCAAATGGCGAAACCCTGTCTCTACTAAAAATACAAAAATTAGCCAGGTGTGGTGGCGCTTGCCTGTAATCCCAGCTACTCGGGAGGCTGAGGCAGGCTTGCACCTGGGAGGCAGAGGTTGCAGTGAGCCAAGATCATGCCACTGCACTCCAGCCTGGGTGAGAGAGCGAGACTTTGTCTCAAACCACCCCCCCGCCAAGAAAAGAAAAAAAAAACTCTGGACATATGTTAAAGTTGGACATACTGCATTAAATAAAATAGGCTGAGGCAGGAGAATCGCTTGAACCTAGAAGGTTGTGGTTGCAGTGAGCCAAGATTGTTCCATTGCACTCCAGCCTGGGCGACAGAGCCAGACTCTGTCTCAAAAAAAAAAAAAAAAAAAAGCTATTTAAATTAATTTCACCTGTTTTCTGTTACTGTTATATCTGGGTACTCAAGAATGAAAATTACGGCCGGGCGCGGTGGCTCAAGCCTGTAATCCCAGCACTTTGGGAGGCCGAGGCGGGTGGATCACGAGGTCAGGAGATCGAGACCATCCTGGCTAACATGGTGAAACCCCGTCTCTACTAAAAATACAAAAAACTAGCCGGGCGTGGTGGCGGGCGCCTGTAGTCCCAGCTACTCGGAGGCTGAGGCAGGAGAATGGCGTGAACCTGGGAGGCGGAGCTTGCAGTGAGCCGAGACCGCGCCACTGCACTCCAGCCTGGGCGACAGAGCAAGACTCCGTCTCAAAAAAAAAAAAAAAAGAATGAAAATTACATATGTAGCTTGCATTATATTTCTATTGGATGTTACTGGTCTAGAAAACGATATTGCTGAGCACAGCAGCACACCCTGTATTCCCAGCTACTCGGGAGGCTAAGCGGGAGGATTGCCTAAGTCCAGGGATTATCATGGCTGATTGCAGCTGATCAAGGTAAGGTCACTGAACATGGAACTGTGAAGAAATGTGCAGTAACACCCCAATATATAGTGTTTCCACCATACAGATACAACAGATATAATCAAAGAGTACAGATAATAGGAAAATGTAGCAAAATAAGTAGGAAATGCTTAGTTTTTAATATTAACCTTAGTTTTTAGTGTAATTTTAATTTTATATAATTTTTAATTACTTTAACAACTGACTCACAAAAGTTCTTGAAAATTTGCCATTTGGCTCTTGCAAAGGGCTTCAGCACACCACTACATTCCCATAGAGAGTTTGAGCAGAGGAGGGATGTGATCAGATGTAGGATCACTGAGGCTGTTGTGCAGACGACAGTCAAAATCAATAAGAAAACCACTGTTTTAGCCAAGCACGGTGGCTCACGCCTGTAATTCCAGCACTTTGGGAGGCCTAGGCGGATGGATCACCTGAGGTCAGGAGTTCGAAACTAGCCTGGCCAACATAGTGAAACCCTGTGTCTACTGAAAATACAAAAATTAGCCAGGCGTGGTGGGTGGGCACTTGTAATCCCATCTGCTCGGAAGGCTGAGACAGGGAGAATTGCTTGAACCCAGTAGGCAGAGGTTGCAGTGAGGTGAGATTGTGCCATTGCACACCAGCCTGGACAACGAATGAAACTCTGTCAAAAAGAAAAAAAGAGAGGGGAGAGAGAGAGAGAAAAAGAGAGAAAGAAAGAAGAAAAAAGAAAAGAAAAAAGCCAGGCGCGTTGGCTCACATCTGTAATCCCAGCACTTTGGGAGGCCGAGGTGGGTGGATCACGAGGTCAAGTGATCGAGACCATCCTGGCCAACCTGGTGAAACCCTGTCTGTACTAAAAATACAGAAAAAAATTAGCTGGGTGTGGTGGTGGGTGCCTGTAATCCCAGCTACTTGGGAGGCTGAGGCAGGAGGATCACTTGAACCTGGGAGGTGGAGGTTGCAGTGAGCCGAGATCGTGCCATTCCATTCCACTCCAGCCTGGGCGACAGAGCGAGACTCTGTCTAAAAAAAAAAAAAAAAACACGGGCCGGGCGCGGTGGCTCAAGCCTGTAATCCCAGCACTTTGGGAGGCCGAGACGGGCGGAT
The DNA here is from genome assembly GCF_003255815.1 of Theropithecus gelada. Classification (NCBI taxonomy): domain Eukaryota; kingdom Metazoa; phylum Chordata; class Mammalia; order Primates; family Cercopithecidae; genus Theropithecus; species Theropithecus gelada. Next base: position 74,837,529 of record NC_037684.1, on the reverse strand, counting down.
CACGAGGTCAGGAGATCGAGACCATCCTGGCTAACACGGTGAAACCGTCTCTACTAAAAAATACAAAAGACTAGCCGGGCGAGGTGGTGGGTGTCTGTTGTCCCAGCTACTCGGGAGGCTGAGGCAGGAGAATGGTGTAAACCCGGGAGGCGGAGCTTGCAGTGAGCTGAGATCCGGCCACTGCACTCCAGCCTGGGCGACAGAGCGAGACTCTGTCTCAAAAAAAAAAAAAAAAAAAAAAAGGAGAAAAGAAAATCCACTGTCTTTGCTGTCTTTGTGAAAGGCTGAAAGCTAAGGGCTGGGGCGGTGTCAGGGCTCCAGTTAGGTGTAAGGCGCTTGCTGCTGCAGTTCCCCCTGTGTCCACAGTGTGGCAGCAGAGCCTGAGTGATGGTGCTTCAGAGTCGGGTGGGGGCAAGGGCCAGAAGCTGTCCCTTGGTTTGGATGGGGAACTGAGGTCCCCAGAGGCCCCCGAACCTGCCAGAGGTTACTCAGAGCCAATAACTTAGGTTGCCCACTGCTTCTGCCCTTCTCAGCCAGGGATCTCAGGACTAGCAGGTGTGGAGGGGCACTGGGACCTGTGGGTCAAGCAGATGCCATCAGGTCCATCCCCAGGCCACACAGAATGGCAGTCCCATCCTGGGCCCCACGCTACCTCTCTTGACCCCATCTCCTCGGAGAGCTCTAGACATCTTTGCAAATGCCAGTACTCTGCCTCAGGCAGCTCTCCTCCATGCTACCTTCTCTGGCCCCCTCCCAGGCTTTTCAGGGGTGCCTTTGGGCTCCCCCACCCAGACCATGGCCTCCATTGGCACTGCCTAGAGTGTACTCTGTGGTCCCAGTGCTTCCACTCCAGGCTGGGAAACAGGGCCCTAACTCCCACCACCTCCTGCACTCTCATTGAGTGAGGCCATTAATTTAATTGTCACCGCAACCTCTGAGACCTCATGAGGGCACTAGGTTTACATCCTGATTCTGCAATGTACTAGCTGTGTGACTTTGGGCAAGTTAACCTCTCTGGCCTCAGTTTCTTCCTTTGTAAAATGGGCATACAATTAAAGGAATAACTGGTGCCTGGCACAGACTTAAGTGCTCAGTGTTAATAAATGGTAGCAATTAATATTAGCCCGCATTTCACAGATGAGAAAACAGGCCCAGAGAGGGAAAGTGAGAAGCAGGATTAGTACTTGGGGCACCAGAGGGAAATGAAACACAAAGCCCCACCTTCCAACAGGTTTGTGGTAATGTCCACATACCCAGCCCCTTGCGCCTCAATCCTGACAGTCCTTGCAGGGAGCAGGTGTGCCCAGGTCCCCATTCCTGTAGCCCAGCATGAGCCAAGAAAAGCACACTCAGGATCCAGGCTCAGCGAGTGTCAGGGCTGAGAGTCCTGCCTCCAGAGAAGAAGCACTCTCGGTTAGAGGTCCAGGGACCCATATATTATTCACCTGTCACCTTGGGCAGGTCACTTCTCTGAACCTCAGCTTCCTCCCTTGTATAAAACCAGGACAGACTGGGTCAGCCCCAACACTCCCCCTACCTGTCTGGCCTTTCTTTCATGGAGGCACACAACACTATTCACTCTGTAGATTGAGGAGGCCCTAAATCCATTGCATCCTTCTGTCTGGGCCTAAAGGACACAAGCCCTTATCTTCAGCTTCATTGTGCATACCACATGGGATGAGGTATTCACTCCTTCTCCCTGGCTTGGGCTGGCCTGCTGACCCGTCTTGGAATCTCAGTAAACCCACCTTTTCTCCCACTCCCTCCTCTCTCTCCTCCCATCCTAGGCCCTGCCTAGCTCTGTCCCAACCTAGACACCACTCCAGGAATTTTCCAGCCTGCCAGATCTGGCCCCCCAGGAGCCACCAGGAAGAAGCCAAGTGTGTGGTTTGCGCAGCTCGAGAGAGTCATGGCCTCAGCTGGGATCTAGGCCAGCTTCTGAAAGTCAGGGCCTGCTTTCTTCAGTTAGACTTGGTTTTCCTCCCACTTCCTTACTGACGCTAATCTACCTCCCTTGGAGCTTCCCCAATTGTCGCTCCCTGAGATCACCCTTTCTCTTTCCCTCTGCAGAGGAGTGACCAAGTCACTTTTCTACACTTACCTTCCATTTACTGTCTATAAAACAGGGTTGTCCTTGTACCGCTGAGGATTCAGGGAGACATGCACAGATATAGCCTTTACTGGGGCACCTATGTCTGAAGACACCTTCAATGCATGCCATCCTGTGCACCTACCTGCCTACTTACATCCCATCAACCACCAAAATGCCACTTCTGTGGACTCAACTCCTGAACAGTATGGATTATTTGTTATTGTTTTTGTTTGTTTGTTATTTTTTTTTGAGACTCACTCTGTTGCCCAATCTGGAGTGCAGTGGTGCGATCTTGGCTCACTACAACCTCCGCCTCCTAGGTTCAAGCGATTCTCCTGCCTCAGCCTCTCAAGTAGCTGGGATTACATGCATGTGCCACCCCACCTGGCTAATTTTTGTATTTTTGTTTGTATTTATTTTATTTTTTATTTATTTATTTGTTTGAGATGGAGTTTCGCTCATGTTGCCCAGGCTGGAGTGCAATATCTTGGCTCACCGTAACCTCTGCCTCCCAGGATCATGTGATTCTCCTGCCTCGGCCTCCAGAGTAGCTGGGATTACAGGCATGTGCCACTGTGCCTGGCTAATTTTTTGTATTTTTAGTAGAGACGGGGTTTCGCCGTGTTAGCCAGGATGGTCTCAGTATCCCAACCTCAGGTGGATCCACCTGCCTTGGCTTCCTGAAGTGCTGGGATTACAGGTATGAGCAACTGGGCCCTGCAATTTTTGTATTTTTAGTAGAGACAGGGTTTCACCATGTTGTCCAGGCTAGACTCAAACTCCTGGCCTCAAGTGATCTGCCTGCCTTGGCCTCCCAAAGCGCTGGGATTACAGGCATGAACCACCGTGCCCAGCCTCAGATCTTTCATCTATTTTTAAAAAATTTTTTCTTTGAGACAGAGTCTCGCTCTGTCACCCAGGCTGGAGTGCAGTGGCATGATCTTGGCTTACTGCAACCTTTGCCTCCTGGGTTCAAGTGATTCTCCTGCCTCAGCCTCCTGAGCATTACAGGCATGCGCCACCACACCTAATTTTTTTTTTTTTTTTGTATTTTTAGTAGAGATGGGGTTTCACCATGTTGGTCAGGCTAGTCTTGAACTCCTGAACTCATATTCCACCTGCCTTATCCTCCCAAAGTGCTGGGATTACAGGCGTGAGCCACTGTGCCCAGCTTTAATCTATTTTTTTAAATGTGCTGAGCGTCAATTATGTGCCAGGCACTATTCTAGGCACTGGGGACACAGTGAATGAACAGCAGCAATGAACAGCAGCATTAAAAACCCAGCCCTTGGCCGGGCACGGTGGCTCGTGTCTATAATCCCAGCACTTTGGGAGGCCAAGGAGGCTTTGGGAGGCCAAGGAGGTTGGAAGTTTGAGACCACCCTGACGGGGTAGAAACCCTGTCTCTACTAAAAATACAAAATTAGCCAGGCGTGGTGGTGCGTGCCTGTAATCCTAGCTACTCGGGAGGCTGAGGCAGGAGAATTGCTTAAACCGGAGAGGCGGAGGTTGCAGCGAGCTGAGATCATGCCATTGCACTCCAGCCTGGGCAACAAGAGCGAAACTCCATCACAAAAACAAAAACAAAAACAAAAACACCCAGCAGCCCTCAAGGAGCTCATTCTCATGCTTGGGAGACAAGCAAGATACACATAAAGAAGCCAAATAAGGGCCAGATACGGTGGCTCACGCCTGTAATCTCAGCACTTTGGGAGGCCGAGGCAGGTGGATCACCTGAGGTCAGGAGTTCAAGACCAGCCAACTCCGTCTCAAAAAAAAAAAAAAAAAAGGAAGCCAAATAAATGGCTAGGATTATAAGCACGCAGCACCATGCCTGGCTAATTGTGTATTTTTAGTAGAGACAGGCCCTCAGATCAGAGGTCGGGCACCTTGGTTCACGCCTGTAATCCCAGCACTTTGGGAGGCCAAGGTAGGCAGATCACTTGAGGCCAGGAGTTTTTTTTTTTAATAGAGAGTGCAACCAGGCAGGGTGAGCATTAGGAATGGGGAGAGAGCTGCAATTTTTTGGGTTTTTTTTGAGATGGAGTTTCGCTCTGTTACCCAGGCTGGAGTGCAGTGGCACCATCTGGGCTCACTGCAACCTCCACCTCCCGAGTTCACACCATTCTCCTGCCTCAGCCTCCCAAGTAGCTGGGACTACAGGTGCTTGCCACCACGCCTGGCTAATTTTTTGTATTTTTAGTAGAGACAGGGTTTCACCGTGTTAGCCAGTATGGTCTTGATCTCCTGACCTCGTGATCCACCACCTCAGCCTCCCAAAGTGCCGGGATTACAGGCGTGAGCCACCATGCCCGGCTGAGGGCTGCAATTTTTTTTTTTTTTTTTTTTTTGAGACGGAGTCTCGCTCTGTCGCCCAGGCTGGAGTGCAGTGGCCGGATCTCAGCTCACTGCAAGCTCTGCCTCCCAGGTTCACGCTACTCTCCTGCCTCAGCCTCCTGAGTAGCTGGGACTACAGGCGCCTACCACCTCGCCCAGCTAGTTTTTTGTATTTTTTTAGTAGAGACGGGGTTTCACCGTGTTCCCCAGGATGGTCTCGATCTCCTGACCTCGTGATCCGCCCGTCTCGGCCTCCCAAAGTGAGGGCTGCAATTTTATTTTATTTTATTTTATTTTTTATTTTTTATTTTTTTTGAGACAGAGTCTCGCGCTGTGTCACCCAGGCTGGAGTGCAGTGGCGCGATCTCGGCTCACTGCAAGCTCCGCCTCTCAGGTTCACGCCATTCTCCTGCCTCAGCCTCCGAGTAGCTGGGACTACAGGCGCCCGCCACCACATCCAGCTAATTTTTTGTATTTTTAGTAGAGACGGGGTTTCACCATGTT
>NC_037684.1:74727615-74822822 GCF_003255815.1 Theropithecus gelada | reverse complement strand
CCCGGCAGGCCCCGCGCCGCGGCGCAGGCTAGGCGGGCGTCCCTTCGCGAGCCCGGCCGAGCCCGGGGGCCCAGTTCACCATTGTCTGGCCAACAGGGGCGGGGCGGGCGGTACAGCGGGCATGCTCATTGGTCGGACGGTGCGTCCGTCGCGCCCCGCGCCCACCCCCGTGCAGGCCCGGCCCCGCGCGCCCGCGCCCGGGCCGCCTGGCGCCCCGCCCGCGCCTCAGGACCGGCGGGGCCGCGCGGCGCATCCTGCGGGCGGCGGCGGCGGCGGCGGGCGCGGCGCCGGCAGCCGGGCGCAAGATGATGAAGTTTCGGTTCCGGCGGCAGGGCGCCGACCCGCAGCGCGAGAAGCTCAAGCAGGAGCTTTTCGCCTTCAACAAGGTGCGGCTGCGGCGCGGGCGCGGGCGCGGGCTCGGGTGGGAGGGGGCGGGCCGGGGGCCCGGGCTGGGGACCCGGGGTCGGAGCCACGTCGGGCCCGGGGGGCGGGGGCTGGCATGCAGCGCGGCACGGGGCGGGGGCTGGGCCGGGCCGCGCACCCCCTTCTCGGGCCCAGCTCTGGCTCGGACTCTGGGTGGGTCTGGGTCTCCGGCCGACTTTCCGTGTCTGCTCCCGAGTCTCTGCGGGCCGCTCTGGCCCTGGGTCTGCCAGTCTCTGTGTGTCTGGGTCTCTCTGTTTCTGAGACTCTTTGCCTGTCTTTGGGTCTCTGCCCCACTTTCTCCGTCGCTGACCGGCTCCCTCGCCCCAGTTGTGACTGTGTGTGTGGTGGGGGTGTCTCTGCCTCTGCCCCTTCCTATCTTTGCCTCTCATTTCTCTTTCTGCCTCTGCGTCTCTGAGTCTTTGCTTGTCTCTCCCTGCGTGTCTCTCTCTCTGTGGAGTCTCTCGACCTCTTCTCTGTCGCTCACTCTCTGTCTCTTTATCCTTTTTCTTTGGGGCTCCTTTGCGTCCCTGCTCGGCCCTTGGGACAGCCGTGGGCCCCGGTTTGTTTTGTGCTTTGGCACGCAGGAGGGCGAGAGAGTTAGTGGGGACAAGGCAGCTGTGGGGGGTGCGGCTGGGAAATCCCTTCAAGGAGCCTCTCCTTCCTTCCCCCACTGCTCCACGCTCTGCCTTGCCCTGCTCTCCCCTGCCCTGCCCGGGGCCCCGAGTCTAGGGGACATGCCTGGCTGTGTACTACACTGCCCTTCACATCGTGGGGCCTCAGTTTCCCTAACTGTGAAATGAGGCTACTTTTCTCCTTACTGTGGGCCCTGGCTCCCTCTGCCACATGGGCCAGCTGTCCTGCTGCCCCGCACCAAGGTGGAGTGAAGTGGAGGCTTTTCCTTCCTTTCCCCAAGTGGGACACTAGGGGCCAGGGAAAGGGGCCGCCTCAGCCCCCGCCTCCCTATGCACTGATGTTAGAGCAGTGCCTCAGCCTGCTCCTGGCTCACTCCTCTGGGGGCGTTGGTTTTGTCCTCATTCTTACCCCAGAGCCCACGGATCGCAGAGCCTCTCAGTGCTCTTCGAAATTAGAGTTATCTTCAAAATACAGGTGAGAAAATTGAGGTTCTGAGAGAGGTGACGGCTTGCCCAGAGTCAGAGTGAGCTGCACCAATATCTTTCTCGAGTTCCTGTGTCAGTGGGGTTGGATTTTAGCCTTGAGGGGCAGGGATTTTTCCAAGGGGCTGCTGTGGTCCTGGGCCAGTGTTGTGCCAGGTGCCCTGGGCTGCCTTGAGGAGACCCTTGTCTTGGAGGAGGCTCTGGGACGGTTGAACCTGGAGTAGCAGAGGCACTGGGATGTCTCAGGGTTTCCCTGCCTAGGTCTGCAGTGGTTGCCGGTGAGAGCTGCCAGGACCTTCACAGGGTGGCTGGGAACCTGGCAGGAACCTGAGAGGAGGCCCAGAGGGGAAGCTGGTGCTCCGTGGTCCCCAGATGGTGCCTGTTTTCTGTGCTGGGGAGGCTATGAGAATTAGGTGAGAGGAGAATGGCCCTTCAGGGAAAGGCAGCAACAGGCTCAGGGCTAAATGTCACTTTTTTTTTGAAACGGGGTCTCACTCTCACCCAGGCTGAAGTGCAGTGGCACAGTCACAGCCCACTGCAGCCTCAACCTCCCTGGCTCAGGTGATCCTCCCACCTCAGCCTCCTGAGTAGCTGGGACTACAGGCTCATGTCACCATGCCCGGCTAGTTTTTGTATTTTTTGTAGAGGTGCAGTTTTACCATGTTGCCGAGGCTGGTCTCGAACTCCTGGGCTCAAGCTATCTATCCATCCATGTTGGCTTCCCAAAGTGCTAGGATTACAGGCATGAGCTACCATGCCTGGCCTAAATGTCATTTCTTCAGCCAGTAAATTGGGATGTGCAGTGGGGACTGGAGACAGGTGGGAATGAAGCTCAGCCCACTCTGTCTAGCCTTGGGGTGGTGGGAAGTAAGGGCCCTCCACTGAGGATGAAGTGTGGGCAGCAGTGGTGGAAAGTAGGGTGGTCTTGGGGAAGGAACTTAGTCACCTAAGTGGGTCATAGGGGATCGCTAGGGAATAGGCCCCTGATTCCTGAGTTTGGGGGGTGGGAGACAGGTCAGGAGTGAGCAGGGACTTTGGACTCCGAGTCTTGGGTTCAAATCCCAGTCCAGCCCACATGTCGCCTGTGGAGTGTGCCTTCTCTGTTAATACTGAGCCCCACTGTGTGTGAGGTCTCCAAGGTTCTGGGGACAACAGTAGTTATCAAAAAGGACAAATATGTCTTAACTCAGGCGGCTGATATGCTAATGCAGGAGACAGTGAAAAGCCAAAACAAAAAAATAGAATAGACGGTAGTTGGGATGTTAGCCAGTGCTGTGGATCAAATAAAGCAGGGCGAGGGGGAGGGAGGTGTGGCCAGGGCGGCTGCTGCAGCCAGGGTGGCTTAGGGAGGCTTCTCTGAGGAGATGACTCCTGAGCGACAGGAAGTGCTGGAGGAAGTGCATGCCAGGCAGAGGGGCAGTAGGTACAAAGGCCCTGAGGCACAAGCCTCCCTTAGCTGGGAACCCCAGGAGGATCCTGAGCAGGGGAGGGATGAGGATCTGGCTGTGGCTTTCATAGGATCCCTCTGGCTTCTGTGTGGGAACAGACTGTAGTGAGCACCAATCCAGGTGAGTGACAGTGGGGCCTGGAGCAGGGAGGGGGGTGACTTCTGTGTGTTTTGAAACTGAGTTGATGGGGCTCAGAAATGGGCTGGGCGTGGGGTATGAGGGAAGCAGATGGTGGACAGTGCATGCAACCTCCTTTCCTCTTCTGTAAAGAGGGAAGGCTGCGGGGATTTGTGATGCGATGTCCCGTCTGTGGATCCTGGTTGTAGCAAGGGACTGGCTAGACAAGGTCAGGTGCAGCAAGGGTGTGGCATTATTGGTGGGAGAGAGAAGCCCCAGCCAAATGGCCAACTCTGTCCTTAGTTGGCCTTACTGTCCCCAGGGCCCTTATGAAAGACTGAGGCTTGGAGAGTACTGTGACTTGCCCAAGGCCAGACAGCTAGGCCATGACCGAACCAGCTGCCCAGAGGGCTCAGTCCCCACCTGGATGGGCGGAGACAGGCAGGGAGGGAGGTTGGGGTTGCAGGCTGGGAACTGGGGTTTCTTACAAATGTGCATCTTCCTGAGGCAGTGGGTCAGGAATTACCAGTGGTCAAAGTAAAAAATAAATAAATAACAACAACAAAATAAAAGGAGTTACCATTGGCCCACATGGGTGTCCTGTACTGGTGTTCAGGATGGGGCTGGAGCTCAGCTGTGCAGGCTTCCCAGGGAGGGCACAGCCAGGCCAAAGACAGGAAACTGGTACAGAAGGGCCTGCACTGTGAAAGGGGCAGGGGAGCAGGTGGGAAGCTGTTCCATCGACACTCTGGGCACACAAACCCTCTTAACACCACCTCTGCCGCTGATGGGCATGGGAGTCATGCTGCCTAGCTGTTGGCAGGTGAGGAGGCGGGAAGATGCCTTCAGGGTCCAGGCAGAAAACTGCCCCTCTCTGGGCCTCCATCTCCCTCTGTCTGGGAGGAGTCAAAAGCCTCTGCCTAGCTGATCCTGGGTGTTGTCCCTTGACCTCTGACCTCCACTCAGGCCTGTGTTTGGGGAGTGTCATGGACATCATGTGGGACTCCTCAAGCTTTAGTCTGTGCCTCTAAGAATGGGGTGCGGAGCCCTTCACGGAGCAAGTGGGGCCTCGTCAGTGCCTGCATCTCTGTGAGCCTTGCTTCACCTGTTTGTTGCTGGAGCCTCCATGCAGTGGGGTCCACATGAGCCCGTGTGCATTGAGGGGCACGGGGGCGTGGTGAGGGGCGGGCCTCTGTGGGCCATGCGCACGGTAGAGTCATGATGGAGCCCAGAGGTTTAGCCACCTCCCCACCAACTGGAGGCATGATAACCCATTTCACAGTTGAGGGTGCTGAGGCACAGAGCAAGTAGACCTGCCTCCTACCCGCAGTGTGTCAGCTGCAGACCCTGGAGGCTGCCTTGGGGTGGGCCTCAGGGTGGGCCACGGCAGAGGTGCCTGGGAGTGCTTACCCCCAGCAGCGTTCCCCTCCTCACAGACGGTGGAGCATGGCTTTCCCAATCAGCCCAGCGCCCTGGCCTTCGACCCTGAACTTCGCATCATGGCCATTGGCACCAGGTCTGGGGCTGTCAAGATGTATCCTTTGCAGGCTAGGTGTTCAGGTCTGTTCAGGACCACCTGCCTGTAGTTCCTGTGTTCTGGGGTCCCGGTCTTGGCAGCGTCCAGCTCGAGAGTAGAACAGAGGTGCTCTGCTGGGCAATAGTGGGGTCTTCTGTGGGCGCTACAGTAAGTGCTGGGATCTTGGTGGAGGTTGGTGTGGCTTCTGTACCTGAGACGACTGTGCAGAGATGATGGGGTCCTTTTGCTGAGAGACGGGTGGTCAGTTTGCAGTAGCACAGCTGTCCCTTGCTACGTGTCAGCCAGCCAGTTACCTAGGCGACCCTGCCATCGTCCCAGCAACTCTGGGGAGGCCAGGCAGGGGGGCTGGGCTGTGATACCCGTGGAGGATGGCAGGTGGGCTGGGGCCCTGGTGAGCCAATGCACACACGTGTGAATGTGAAGACACATGTGTTCAGCCAAGGGGGCTGGGGGCAGTGCCAGGCTCGGCATGGTGAGTGCAGCACGGCCCCCACCTGGATCCTGGCTGCTGCACAATGGGCTGTGTGAGCCACACAAAGCGGGCATTTTCCCTGCAGGCCCCGGGGTGGGGGTGGGGGGCAGGCCGGCAGCTCAGTGTCTCTGTGCCGGCCCTGGAGAATCCCACCCCAACTGCTCTTGGGGAAGCCGAGGTGCCAGGGTCTGGCTGATGGCGACTTGGTGAGGGGTGCTGACCCCTACCCCTCCTGTGTGGCCCTCTGAGTTTCAGTATCCTGGTTTCCGACATCAGTTCCCAGAAAATGTGTCAATGCCGGGAAAGGGGAGGGTGTGGGATGGCGGTCTTCTCACCCCAGGGGTGGGAGTCTGAGCCTGTGGTTTGTGAGCTCTTTGCCTACTCTGGGGAGTGCGGATGGGCTGAGATGTCCCCTTCTCTCCCATGGCCCCAGCAGCACCTGTGGGTGAGTAGGGCAGTACTCTGGGCCCGACATGCCCCACTGCCTGGCCTGCTGCTCCCACTCCTGTGGGTGCTGCGCTGCCATCTGCACATGTATCCCTGCAGGCTTCAGGTGTCCCTCCTGTGTTGGGGTCTCCTGTGCTCTTGTCCTCAGGCTCAAAAAGAACCTGAAGTGCAGATGAGGAGACTGAGCCTCAGAAAGGAGGCTGGAGCCCAGGGTCCTCTTCCCTTCTTCCCCTGACCACCACTGCCTGGAGCCCCTCGGGTTGGGAAACTGAGGCTGGAGAGGGCCAGCCCTGGTCACTAGAAGCTGCCCCTCCCCCTGCCAGACCGGCCCCATCTCCTTGACGACCCTGGTTCCCGCCCAGCTGCTCCTGTCCCCTCTTTTGTCCCTTCTTCAGAGTTTCTCGCCAGGCTCCTGTAGGGAATCCCAGCTCAAGCTCCAGGCAACGGCTCCTGTGTTGTCACCAGGGCAACGTTGCTGACTCCTCCCTGCACCCTCTGTCCTGGGGCCCTTTCAGGCCCTGCTGTCCACCATCAGCCCTGGAGTTGCTGGGACTGAGGCACTGACACTGGGCACTTCAAGCAGGTCACCCACGCCCTCCGAGTCTCTGTGTGCTCATCTGTTAAATGGGCAGACTGGGGTCTCTCCTCCCTCAAGGTGGCAGTTGTTGGCTGCCTGCCTTGGAGGGAGGTGGGTTTTCTTTTTTGTTGTTGTGTTTTTGAGACAGAGTCTCACTCTTTGTCGCCCAGGCTGGAGTGCAGTGGCACAATTTCGGCTCACTGCAGCCTTTGCCTCCTGGAGTCAAGCAATTCTCTGCCGCAGCCTCCCAAATAGCTGGGGTTACAGGCGCCTGCCAGCATGCCCGGCTAATTTTTGCATTTTTAATAGAGATGAGGTTTCACCATCTTGGCCAGGCTGGTCCTCAACTCCTGACCTTGTGATCCACCCGCCTCGGCCTCCCAGGGTGCTGGGATTACAGGAGTGAGCCACTGCGCCCAGCGGAGGTGGGTTTTCTTACCCATGGCTGAAGTTTGGCCTGAAGCTATGGGAAAAGGCAGTCTGGACTCTCTTGCTGCCTGGCTTTCTTGTCTGGGCCTTGCACCTCTGGCCTGCCTGATCCCATCTGGCAAGGCGCAGCTCCCAGAGCCCATAGAAACGTGGGGCTGAAGTGGAGCAGAGCCCCAGCCTCTCACCAGGCTGAGGCCAAGCCTGCTGGGTGTGTTTATTCTCACTGGATCTGCAACAGCCCTGTAAGGTGGGCGTCACTGGCCCAGTTTACAGGAACTGAAGGTCCTATAGCAGCACCCAACTTGCAGGAGTGAGTGGAGCCTGCACGCTGATCTTGGGGATACTGTAGGGGTGCAGGGTGGGAGCTTTAGGGAGGGGGCCTCCGTTCTTCAGGGAGGCCTCCTGGATGGGCAGGCCCATGCCGGGGTCCACTGGAATACTCCGGGTGAAGGAGGAGCCTTGGGTATCTCACTCGCCGTGGTTTGCTGGTCCATGCCTGTTTCCACCTTGACCTGCCATCCTCAGCTATGGTGCACCTGGCGTGGAGTTCACAGGCCTGCACCGGGATGCAGCCACCGTCACACAGATGCACTTCTTGCCCGGCCAGGTGAGCCTCTGCTTCCCACTGGCCAGCTCCCTGTGGCCCCCATATCTACTCACCCCCTGAGGCCAGCCTAGTTTTCATGTCTGCTCACACACCAGGGCCGCCTCCTGACCCTGCTTGATGACAGCAGCCTGCATCTCTGGGAGATTGTCCACCATAATGGCTGTGCCCACCTGGAAGAGGCACTCAGCTTCCAGCTGCCCAGCCGGCCCGGCTTTGATGGTGCCAGGTACTAGAGAACTTGGCTGGGGCCAGCCACTGGGCAGGGAGGATCTGGGGGGAGTCTGTGGGAACCTGCTGTGCAAAGGCAGCATGGAGACAGGCAGCTGCCAGTGGGGGCTGTGGTTCAGAGCAGGATGCCTTGAGCTGGGCCTAGGTCCCAGGCTGCGACTCTTGGACCCTGCTTTACTGAGGTATACTCTGTGAACTTTTCAGGTTAAATGGGAGGTTTGGGTTGAGTCCAACATGAGCAGGTAATTAGCATTGTGAGCAGCAGGAGGTACATGCATTATATGCCAAACTCCTAGGACCTGAGGCCTGGCACTACACTTACTGCAATGATGGGGGTGTCTAGGGGTTTGGGGCAGGGCCTAAGCCAGTTAGTAATAGCGAGGGTTCCCTGGCCCCTTCAGTTGTGGGTGGGAGACAGGCCTTTCTGTGCACAGGTGAAAGGGCAGGGTTGAGGGCAAGGAGGGTCCCACGGGCTGTGCTTGGTAAGGTGCTGGCAGCATGCGCCAGCTGGGTGAGAGTATGGGGAGTCTCTCCCCCCAGCCCTGCCTGAAATAGCTGGAAAAGGGGAGTCCTAACCCAGGGATGGATTCCTGATGCCTCCCAGCTTCTGCAGATGAGGGTATCTGGGGCCCTCCTGTGAAGTCAGGAGATGTCTGAGGGCTGGCAGCGGGATTCCTAGGAGGGGCTCAGCGGGGAGAGCCCTGGTCCTGGCTTGGGCAATACCGTGGTTCCTGCTGTCCTCTCCTGGTGGGTGGGAGGAGCTGGGAGCCCAGTCTGCAAGACCTGGGGAACCTATTTTTATGTCTCCCTGCTGACATCCTTATGAATAATTGAGCGGGCTGATTATGACGCATGTCTTCCTGGGGTGGCTCTGTAAGTAGGCCCTAGTGAGCGCTGTGGGGCCAGTGATGAGTTATCAGCAGTGGCCCAGCTCCTCACACCCGCCCTCACCAGGTGGATGGGCTTGCACCCTCACTCCCTTTCCCTTGTTCCCTGCAGCGCTCCGCTCAGCCTTATCCGAGTCACAGTGGTCCTGCTGGTGGCTGCCGGCGACATAGCAGCCCTGGGCACTGAGGGCAGTAGTGTCTTCTTCCTGGATGTTACCACCCTGACCCTGCTCGAGGGGCAGACGCTTGCCCCAGGCGAGGTTCTGCGCAGGTGAGAGGCCGGTGGGCTTCCCAGCACACACTGTGTGCCCAGGAGGTTCTACTGGCTCACCTGCCTTCCTCCACAGCGTGCCAGATGACTACCGCTGTGGGAAGGCGCTGGGCCCTGTGGAGTCACTCCAGGGACACCTGCAGGACCCCACGAAGATTCTCATTGGCTACAGCCGGGGCCTGCTGGTCATCTGGAACCAGGCCTCGCAGTGTGTGGACCACGTCTTCCTGGGGAACCAGGTATGTGGGTGAGGCCTGTGTCCCCTCAGCCTGGGCCCCTAGTGCGTGCCCACCATGGCTCATGCCTGCCTGCCTGCCCCTGCCTGCCCACAGCAGCTGGAGAGCCTATGCTGGGGGCGTGATAGCAGCACTGTGGTCAGCTCACACAGTGATGGCAGCTACGCTGTCTGGTCTGTGGATGCCGGCAGCTCCCCAACGCTGCAGCCCACGGTAGCCACCACACCTTACGGTGAGTGCTGGGGAGGCCTTAGCCAGAGGGTGGTGATGGGAGGGGGCACCACTGAGCCAAGCCAAACTGGCTGAGGAGTGACTCCCCCGAGGGGGTGGTCTGGTGGCAGTGTGCCTCCCGCCGACTTCCTGGGGAGGCAGGAGGCAGCTGCAAGGTAGAGAGCAGTGGAGGGCAGAGCAGGAATGGCAGAATTGCTAAGAACCACCAGCGAGTCTGGTCTGACGCTGTCCCACCCCTCAGGCCCCTTTCCCTGCAAGGCCATTAACAAGATTCTGTGGCGGACCTGTGAGTCTGGGTAGGTCAGGGGAGCGGGTGTCCGACGTGAGCCGGGTCTGGCTAGGGGGCTGGAAGGGTGGGCTCTTCCTGGGTTGTGCAGTATGTGCTCGGGACCCAAGTGGTTCATGGCTCACACAACTCTCTGCACACAGGGGCCACTTTATCATCTTCAGCGGTGGCATGCCCCGTGCCAGCTATGGTGACCGTCACTGTGTAAGTGTGCTTCGAGCCGAGACATTGGTGACGCTGGACTTCACCTCCCGCATCATCGACTTCTTCACAGTGCACAGCACGCGGCCTGGGGATGGTGTGTGCCCTGCCGTACCCTACCCTTTCCCAGCCCCACCTGGCGCCCTCTGCCACCTATGACTGTGCTCACCCCATACCCGCTCCATCCAACAGAATTTGATGACCCCCAGGCCCTGGCTGTGCTGCTGGAAGAGGAGCTGGTGGTGCTGGACCTGCAGACTCCTGGCTGGCCAGCTGTGCCTGCCCCATACCTGGCCCCGCTGCACTCATCTGCAATCACTTGCTCGGCCCACGTGGCCAATGTGCCCGCCAAGCTGTGGGCCCGCATTGTGAGCGCTGGCGAGCAGCAGAGCCCCCAGCCTGTCTCCAGTGCCTTGGTGTGTGCGGGGATCGGGGGGGTCTTACAGGGTGGGGTCTTGAGGAGGGGGAGAGTGTTTCACTTCTAAGCCTGGAGGTCAGAATGTGCCATGCTCGGGGTGAGAGGGAGAAGATGTTTGTCCTAACCTTGTGCACACATCTCTGCCACCCCCTCCCAGAGCTGGCCCATCACTGGGGGCCGAAACCTGGCCCAGGAGCCATCGCAGCGAGGGTTGCTGCTGACCGGGTAGGTGTGCGTGCTTATGTGGGTGAGTGGGCTCCTTGCTGTTGGGGGAGAACCCATCCTGGGCCTGGTGGGTGCAGAGGTGCCAGGAGACTCAGGCCTGGCCCCTGGTGGGACCAGGTAGTTCCTCCTCGCCCAAGGTGGATTGGAATGAAACCTCTCTGGACCTTGGTTCAAGGTGCTTCCCTGATCTGCCTTTTGGCCTGGAGCTGAGCTCTACCAAACCCCAGGGCTCCACCCGCCCAGCCTGCCTGCCCTGGGACTGGAAAATCTGGGCTGGCCCATGCTGAACTGCCCAGGGAAGGTGCCAGAGAGCCCAGCCTGGGCCTGGCGGGCGCTGACGTGCCCGGTGACTCAGGCCTTAACTTCCTGCCCTGCCCCCACTCCCGCCTGTGCTGGGACCCTCAGGCCTCTGACTCCAGTGTGCCCTTCCCTGCTGAAGAGCTTGCTGTGGCTTTCAGGGCTGCCGGAGTGAGTCTTAACCACCCCACAGTCACACACCTCTCACAACCACCCCACAGTCACACACTCACAACCACCCCACAGTCACATACCTCACACACCCACCTCAGTCACACACCTCTCACACCCACCCCACAGTCACACACCTCTCACACCCACCCCACACACCTCACACCCACCCCACAGTCACACACACCTCACGCCCGCCCCACATCACACACATCTCACACCCACACCACAGTCACACACCTCTCACACCCACCCATCACACACCTTACACCCACCCCACACACACCTCACGCCTGCCCCAGTCACACACCTCTCACACCTACCCCACAGTCACACACCTCTCACACCTACCCCAGTCACACACCTCACGCCCACCTCACAGTCACACACCTCTCACACCTACCCCAATCACACACCTCACGCCCACCCCACAGTCACACACCTCTCACGCCCACCCGTCACACACCTCACACCCACCCCACAGTCACACACCTCACACCCACCCCACAGTCACACCTCTCACACCCACCCCAGTCACACACCTCACACCCACCCCAGTCACACACCTCACACCCGCCCCACAGTCACACACCTCTCACACCCGCCCCAGTCACACACCTCACACCCACCCCACAGTCACACACCTCTCACACCCGCCCCACACACACCTCTCACACCCGCCCCACAGTCACACACCTCTCACGCCCGCCCCACAGTCACCTCTCACACCCGCCCCACAGTCACACACCTCTCACGCCCGCCCCACAGTCACACACCTCACACACCTGCCCCAGTCACACACACCTCACACCCGCCCCATAGTCACACACCTCACACACCTGCCCCACAGTCACACACCTCTCACACCCGCCCCAGTCACACACCTCTCACGCCCGCCCCACACACACCTTTCACCCACCCCACAGTCACATACCTCTCACACCCGCCCCACAGTCACACACCTCTCACACCCGCCCCACAGTCACACACCTCTCACGCCCTACCTCTGGGCTTTCACCACTGCCCGGGGCCCTGCTTGGGCTCTGCAGCTGTGTCCCAAGGCTGCGCCATAGATTTGTCTACTTCCCCTGCCCCCTCCCTGCTTCCTCCCGGCCTCTGCAGTCGTCCTGCTCCTCCACCTACGTGATTGCCTCGGGCCCCAGGCAGCTCCTCCCCCGGGATGCCCCATGCTCTGTTCTGTGACTGCCTTGCTCTTGATCACCTTTGATGGCTGCTGCAGTGCAGGCAGAACCCCCGTAGTCCTCTGTTCTCTACATATGCCCCTTGGCCATCTCCTGTTAATCAGGGTGGTCATTTCCACCCTGTAGTTTAAAGGGCCCAGGTGCATGTGGTGCATGTGGCCTGGCATATAGCAGGTGCACGGTGCGCCTGTGCTATATACAGTAGGTGCCTGTTGTTTTTTGTAACAATAAGATTCTGGTCAGTGTTTGGCACGTGCAGTAGGTGCTTAGTGAGTGGTCATCAGATGAGTGAATGGAGGGGTGTGCAGGCCTCACAGGAACCCAGGGGTAGCCCTGACATCTGCCTTCCCTGCAGCCATGAGGATGGCACTGTGAGGTTCTGGGATGCCTCGGGTGTGGCGCTGCGGCCGCTCTATAAGCTGAGCACAGCTGGCCTCTTCCAGACGGACTGTGAGCACGCTGACAGCCTGGCCCAGGCTGCTGAGGACGACTGGCCACCCTTCCGCAAGGTGGGCCCCTCCCCTGGCCCTGATGAGCTGGTCCCAACTCTGCCTGGACTCATTACTCCTTCCCATCCCTCTAGGTGGGCTGCTTTGATCCCTACAGTGACGATCCCCGGCTTGGCGTGCAGAAGGTTGCTCTCTGCAAGTATACAGCCCAGATGGTGGTGGCTGGCACTGCAGGCCAGGTAGGGCTGGGTGTCCCCTGGGTTGGAGATGTCAGGGAGGGCTTTCTGGAAGAGATGGGTCTGAACTGGAGGGTCTGGTGGAGAGGGAGATGGACTGGCACAGGCAAAAGCCAAGGTGGGAATAGGGCTCTGGGTGGGGCTGGCTGGGGTGAGGACAGATGGGAAGTGCGCCTGTTGCTGGGGGAACCACAGTGTTGAGGAGGGGCGGGAACTCATGTCAGTGCTGTGCTCCGGCGCTCATACTTATTGCTAAATGGGAGATTCAGGGTAAGGGTGAACATTTGCCCTTAGAGGGCAGGGACTAGTGTGTCTTGGTCATCACTGTGTTCCTTGTGCTCAGCGAGGGCCTTGGTATACAGTAGGCATTCAGTGAGTGCTTATGTAGCTGATGAACTGAAGACAGTCCTAGAACCACCTTGGTGGTGGGTGGGGCTGCTTCGGAGGCTACAGGCTGAGTGGGGCCCAGGGCGGCCCCTCCCCTGTGCTGATGCTCACCCTGCCTGGCTGTGGGCTCAGGTGCTGGTACTGGAGCTCAGTGATGTGCCGGTGGAGCAGGCGGTCAGCGTGGCCATCATAGACCTCCTCCAGGACCGCGAGGGCTTCACGTGGAAGGGCCACGAGCGGCTGAGCCCACGCACGGGGCCGCTGCCCTGGCCTGCTGGCTTCCAGCCCCGTGTCCTGGTGCAGTGCCTGCCGCCAGCTGCTGTCACCGCTGTCACACTCCACACCGAGTGGAGCCTCGTGGCCTTTGGCACCAGTCATGGCTTTGGCCTCTTCGACTACCAGCGCAAGAGCCCTGTGCTGGCCAGGTGTGTGGGGTGGGGGCGGCGGGGCAGCTGGAGCCACCAGCGAGATGGGGTCTGGGCTTCTGTTTCCACCTCTTGTGTTTGGTGTGGCAAAGGCCCCACTAACCTCCATTGCCCCATAAGAAATAACCTGGCAGCTCCAAGAAGGACATTCTCAGCACCAGCAGCAGCTGGGTCCACAGGACTGCGCCAGAGGGGCTGTGACTCCCTGACCTGGGTGCCTCCACAGGCCAGCAGGAGTGTGGTGGCTGCTCCAGGAGGCTGCTCTGTAGCACAGCTGGACCCTGTCTGCCCCCAGGTGCACTCTTCACCCCAATGACTCCCTGGCCATGGAGGGGCCGCTCTCCCGGGTGAAGTCTCTGAAGAAGTCGCTGCGCCAGTCTTTCCGGCGCATTCGCAAGAGCCGTGTCTCGGGCAAGAAGCGGGCTGCTAATGCCAGCAGCAAGGTGAGCTGGGGTGGGCTGCACGGGAGCTGTGCCTGTGTCCCGTGCCTTGGCCTGGCCCTGGCCTGGGACCCCTGGGGCCTGCTTAGCTCAGTGCTCCTCCCTCGGCAGCCCCTGGGCCCTCCAGAGGGATGAGTGAGCTGAGCTGGGTGGTGGAGGAATGGTAACAGAACATAGGGCGCAAAGCAGGATGCAAGCCGCTGGGGTGCTAGGGAGATGGTGTTCAGGAGCCCCTGCCCGGCAGTTGCAGGAAGCCAATGCACAGCTGGCCGAGCAGGCCTGCCCCCATGACATGGAGATGACGCCCGTACAGCGCCGCATTGAGCCCCGCTCTGCCGATGACTCCCTATCAGGCGTCGTGCGTTGCCTATACTTTGCCGACACATTCCTTCGAGATGGTAAGGCAGGGGCAGAGAAGGGGCAAGGGTTGGGGTGGCTGGCCTCAGTTGGCCACATGGGAGATGGGTGGTGGGACTGCACCTTCCAGGAGGTTTGAAAGTTTTACTGAATGTGACTGGGCAGTGGCTCACGACTGTAATCCCAGCATTTTGGGAGGTTGAGGCGGGTGGATCACCTGAGGTCAGGAGTTTAAGACTAGCCTGGCCAACATGGTGAAACCTCATCTCTACTAAAAATACAAAAATTAGCCAGGCGTGGTGGCGGGCACCTGTAATCCCAGCTACTTGGGAGGCTGAGGCAGGAGAATTGCTTGAATGTGGGAGGCGGAGGTTGCAGTGAGCCGAGATCGTGCCACTGCACTCCAGCCTGGGCAACAGAGTGAGACCCTCTCAGAAAAAAACCCTTACCATCCAGCTCCCCCAGGGGGACTGCTGGGTCACCCCCAGTGTCCCTTGGGGAGCTGGATGGTAAGGGATTTTTGAGTGAGCTGGGTGGGCCTCTCAGATCTGAGCCAGGAGAAGGGAGGTTGAGGCCTGGTGGATGACAGTGAGGGTCACCAGCCAGTGCCCAGGCCCCAGGGTGGGCATGCATGTGGGCAGCTGCCCAGCCACTTGGCTGGAGTGGAGCAGGTGAGGGTCGAGGAGTGCGGCTCAGGGAGGTACTGCTGCTGGCCAGAGGCCGAGGACCTGGCTTTGATTCTCGGTGGCCCGGGAGCCCTGGGAAGGTCCTGGGTTTGTTGATTGAGTCACTGATTGATTTTAAAGTTGTACAATGGGAGAATTTCAAACATACACAAAAATAGAGAGGTGGAAAGTTGTCCCACATATCTCACATGCCTGCTGCCAGCCGTGTGCCCCTTGCGGAGTCTGCCCACCTCCCCCACACTCTTTGCTGGTTTTTTGCGGGGGTATTTTAAACGAAAACCCAGACACAAGCGCTTCAGCGTGTTCCTGACAGATGTCACTGACAGTCACTGCTCACATCATGCCCTGTAGAACCGATGTAAATTCCTGAGTGTCATCTGCTTGGTCTATGAGCTCAGCTTTCTGATGCCATTTATTTGTCGAGAGTCTTTGTGCAGTGGATTTTCCCACTGTCTGGATGTGGCGGGTGCAGCTGGAGGTGGGGGGTTCTTTGACTTTTTGTTTTTTTCTGACTACAAAGACCCAGAGGAGGACAGCCTGGGTTTTTTTACTTGTTCCACTGGCCTGAGAAAGCCGATAGGTTCATGTTCATGGCCGGCTGGGGCTCCTGTTGGGCATGTTTTGAGTTGCGCAGACACTTACTGCCTCAGGATCCATCGGGTCATCAGAGAGCAGGTAGTGAGTCTGCTCTTGCTTCTGCTGGGCTGAGCTCCGATTCTCCACTAAAGCTTGTCCCCCAGAGGTTCAGTTCACACAGGCAGAGCAGGGTCGATGGATGGGCGTCCTAGGTGTCCCCAGGCTTGGCGGCTTCCTCTGGCTGCCACATAGGGAACACACTGAAGATGAAGGGGGTGAAGCAGGGCTGAGACAAGGCGCACTTGTCGACAGAACTAGCAAGGGGATGCGGGGGTGGAGAAAGGAGTCGGGGTCTTCTGGGGCTTGGGGCCTGAGTGATGCTAGGATGGAGCTGCATTTACTGAGATGGGGGCTGAGGGTGCAGTGGGATGGGTCTGGAGGGCTCGGTCTGGTTTGGGTGCCCATCGGCATCCTGTGCAGATGCGCTACAACTGTTCGGGCCTCTGCAGGAGGCTGCATCCTGGGCTCTGACTGCAGTCAGCAGCATAGAGCTGGGGTCTCAGGCCTTGAGACTGGAGGTCACCAGGGAGGCATGGGACAGGAGGGAACCAGCCCTGAGTCCCAGGGTGTCATAGTTAGGAAGCAGGGGTACAAGAGAGGCAGGACCTGCAGTCTGTGGGGAGCCCACAGGGGAGATGCCTGGCCCACAGGGAGCTCCCTCTTCTTGCATTTGTTTTCTGCAGGGGCCCACCACGGGCCCACCATGTGGGCTGGCACCAACTCAGGCTCCGTGTTCGCCTATGCGCTGGAGGTGCCGGCAGCAGCAGTGGGTGGTGAGAAGCGGCCTGAGCAAGCGGTGGAGGCTGTGCTGGGCAAGGAGGTGCAGCTGATGCACCGGGCGCCTGTGGTGGCCATTGCCGTGTTGGACGGGCGTGGCCGCCCACTGCCCGAGCCCTACGAGGCCTCACGGGACCTGGCGCAGGCACCTGACATGCAGGGTGGTCACGCTGTGCTCATCGCGTCTGAGGAGCAGTTCAAGGTGAGCATTATAGTCTGGGGGGGACTCCCCTCCAGGCCCCAACCTCATGGACACCACTGGACCCTCTGGAACCCCTTCCTGCCTGTATCCCCCACCGTTGGGACCCTAATTCCCTTGCACCCCAGAAAACACCCCCAGTCAGCAGAGAACTCCTACGGAAGAACCCTGATACCCCGTCAGGCTGCTCAGTTCCCCTGGGAGGGCAGGAATCTAGTCCTATCTCACTGTGCCCTACGAGGCTCCTGTACCCTGCCCAGACCCCTGATTCCAGTCCCCAGGGGCTCTGCCTCGAAAGAACTCTAGGTTTGGTGGGGATACCAGTCTCATAATCTTGGCACTCTGTGATTGATTTTGTCACAGATCGAGAGAGGGCCTGGGAGGTTTCTGGAGTACAGTGTGAAGTCTGGAGTTTAGTGGGGCAGTCAGGTGTACAGGCAGGGGAGGCCACGTGGCAGTGCAGCTGGGCTTTGTGGTGGGAGCTGGTGGGTCAGCAGCTATGAGGGTGAGGGGCCCTGGGGATGAGGACAGGGCCAGGCTATGTGCTCACCGGCCACCTGCTGTCAGGTGTTCACACTGCCCAAGGTGAGCGCGAAGACCAAGTTCAAGCTGACGGCCCATGAGGGCTGTCGTGTGCGCAAGGTGGCGCTGGCCACGTTTGCCAGTGTGGCCTGCGAGGACTATGCTGAGACCTGCCTGGCCTGCCTCACCAACCTGGGTGACGTCCACGTCTTCTCGGTGCCTGGCCTGCGGCCCCAGGTGCACTACTCCTGCATCCGGAAGGAGGACATCAGCGGCATCGCCTCGTGTGTCTTCACGCGCCATGGCCAGGGTGAGACGGCGCAGAGGCCGAGGCGGCCTTCCTCAGCGAGCGAGCTGAGCGGGACCAGTACTGCCTGGGAGCGGGAAGGGCACTCCGGGTGGGCACTGGCCCAGGCCACGGAGGAGCTGCGGTTGGTGGCATCTCCTAACTGCACTCCTCATTCTTCTGTCCACCCAGGCTTTTACCTGATATCCCCGTCAGAATTTGAACGCTTCTCCCTAAGTGCCCGGAACATCACAGAGCCACTCTGCTCTCTGGACATTAACTGTCCCCGCGATGCCACCCAGGCCAGGTGGGTGGAGGGGCAGCCCCTAGCCTGGGGGACCTGTGACCAGGGCCAGGTCTCGTCCCACCCCCGAGATTGCCTTCCCTAGGCGCGGGAGTGGGAGGGCAAGGATCTAGGGTGCCAGCCTCGAGTCATCCACCTATGGTCCCCATCATGGCCCCATCTCTGCAGTTACAGGCTCCGAGAGTCACCCAAGCTGAGCCAGGCTAACGGGACCCCAAGCATCCTCCTGGCCCCACAGAGCCTTGATGGAAGCCCTGATCCAGCCCACAGCAAGGGACCTGGTGAGGGGGGCATGAAAGGGGTCCAGACCCTGGCCCCACAGTGCCCTGGGGGAGGGAGTCAGGACTCACATAGCTCAGGGATCGGGCAGGCTTCTGTAGGAGATGGGTGGTTGTGTGCTCATTGGTGCCACTCCTCACCATGGGCTGCCTTTGGGTCTGTGTCCCCAGGCCCCCAGGTGCAGAGGGTGCTAAGGGTCCTGGTAAGGGCTGATCACTTGCTCCCTGCAGACACCCCAGAGCCACCTGAGACTGCACTCTCACCCATGTCCATCGACTCAGCCACCAGTGCTGACACCACGCTGGACACGACAGGGGACGTCACAGTGGAAGATGTGAAGGATTTTCTGGGGTGAGGCTGGTGGGCAGGTCCACAGGAGGGGCTGCCCTGTCCCCTAGGCCTCCTCCCCAGGGCTGCCAGGGGCTCCCCTGCCCCAACCCCTGAGCACCATCCCCATCTTGCAGCTCCTCTGAGGAGTCGGAGAGGAACCTGAGGAACCTGGCAGAAGATGAGGCCCATGCCTGTGCCATCCTGATCAAATGAGGTGCTGCAGGGGTGGGGCCCTGGTCCTCACCACTGGCAACGTCCACCCCCTTCAGCCCCTGCCTGGGTACCACTTGGCCCTGCTCTTCCACCTGGGACCCTGGCAGGCCCCTGTGATTGTGGCACTCTGAAACCTGGCTGCCTTCCATGGAGTGCCTCAATTGGGGCTCACCCAGACACCAATGTCATGGCTGGGTATTAGAAAAGCAGGGCCAGCCCCTCAGGCCTTGTATGTGGCAGGTGGTGGTTAGGACAAGACCAGATTAAACCACTTAGAGGTGGCAGTAGTTTGGAGCTTGGGAGCTGGTTTGGCCAGTCTGTTTCATAGATGAGATCACTGAGGTGCATGAGGTCAGGTCTCATCGGTTGGGCCCAGCAAGTGGCTGACTTACCCTGCCTGAGTCTGTGGATCCTCACCTAGATCTGGGGCCCGTAGATCTGCCCAGCGCATTTGCTGCCTCGTGCTCCCAGCCACCTGACTGTGGGCCATAGCCTCACCCTGCACAGGACATGGACACCCCCCAGCTCTTTGGTGCCCCTCCCTGGCCTCAGTGGGGCATATGTGGCCTGGCGCTTGGATACCCACCTGGAGACTCAGCAACCCCATCTCAGGCGGTTACTGAAGGGCCCTGCCTGCCCTGCAGAGGAGACAGTGGCAGCACCTGTGTGGTCCGGCCACTGTGGCAATCCATCTGCCCTCTTTGGCCCTCCCTCACCTTCTGCTGATACCTCTTCTCTCCCTCTCCCAGGAAGGCCAGAACTATCCCGACCTCCACCTGCCCTGCTCGGAGCTGGAGTGCTGGATCCCTGGCACCTGCCTGGCCCCTTAACATAGACCCACGCCTGCTAACCTGTAGGCTCCACTGGGACCTGCTGTCCTGTCCTGCCTGACCCTGGGCCCTGGAGCAGCACCAGCCCCAGGGTGTGGGCCTGGGACTTGGGCCAGAACTGAGCCCTCCTGCAGGCATTTGGCTGCCCTGGGGGCCCACTGCCTAGGGAAGAGGACAGGTGGGGCCCAGCACCTTGTGCCACCTCCCGCTCCACACACCGTCCTTCCCCCTCACTTTGCAAAGAGTATTTTTCTAGCGCCTGGGCTGGACGGTTGTTTCTAAAACTATTTTGGTACCTGGTCCTGGGCCAGTCCCCAGCCTGTCATGAGTGTGTGTGTGTGAGTGTGGATGTGACTGGGAGCTCTGCTGGGCATCCACAGCTGGGGCCTAGTCAGGTGTGTGTGTTGCGGGGGGGTGGGGGGGCCCAAGATGAGTTTCCCTGTAGATTGTACCTTGGGGTTTTTTTCTGTTATTTTGTTAAAATTAGCGCCATTTTAATATTAAAAATACTGATTTTTAATATTGAAAATAAAAGCATTTAATATCTCTTAAAGGGCAGCCACATCTGCTTTATCCCTGGCAGAGAAGTGAGGGGGTTTCACACTGTGCTCACACTGTGGAGGGAGTCGGATTTCCCAGACCCCTGAGGGCACCTGTCAGGGTCATCCCCATTGGTGCTGCTTAAGGCTACTGGGGACTGTGGCACTGGACGTGGCTGGAGCAGGCATTGTCACCTCAGTATATTCTTTGCTAGCAGACAGTGGATGAGGGCCCCTTCCTCTTCCTCACCAAGCCTGGGGCTGTGCCAGCCTGTCTTAGGCCAGGGTCTTGCGGAAGGCACTCCAGGCATGGAAGCAGCGGGTAAAGGCGTGCTGCTCGTTGCCCTTGCGGACCAGGCGCAGCCGGCGCGGCCGCTCATGTTCCTTGGACCGCATGTGCTGGATATACACCTGGTAAGGGGACAGCGAGCCTTGGGTGATGACCCCGCCCTGCCCACAGGCCCACCTCGGCCCTCCCTCCACCCAGCTTACCTGGCAGGCCTTCAGGCTCAGCTTGATCTCCACCTGGCTAGTCTGGGTCCCCACCCACATGTAGACCTGTGGGGGCAGCAGAGGAGATACGGTCGCATGGGCGCCTGGGAACACCCCCTTGCTCCTGGCCCCAAATTTCCCATTTATAAGTCTATGGGCGGCCGGGCGCGGTGGCTCAAGCCTGTAATCCCAGCACTTTGGGAGGCCGAGGCGGGTGGATCACGAGGTCAGGAGATCGAGACCATCCGGGCTAACATGGTGAAACCCCGTCTCTACTAAAAATACAAAAAACTAGCCGGGCGTGGTGGCGGGCGCCTGTAGTCCCAGCTGCTCGGAGGCTGAGGCAGGAGAATGGCGTGAACCTGGGAGGCGGAGCTTGCAGTGAGCCGAGATCGCGCCACTGCACTCCAGCCTGGGTGACACAGCGCGAGACTCTGTCTCAAAAAAAAAAAAAAAAAAAAAAGTCTATGGGCGCCACCTCAGATGGGCAGGGCCAGTGGCAACATCGCACCTCTTGGCCGTTGTCTAGCAACATGATGTCATCATCTGCCAGGTCATCTTGACAAAAATCGGAGCATTTCTCAGTCACTGCGAAGTAGCCCTTCTCGTTGGAGCACCTGGGAATCAAGGGTCAAGGTGAGGCCAGAGGTCATAAGCAGCAGGGCCAGGACCGAGGGGAGGGTCGGGGCCCTGGCCTCACCGGAAGAGCCGTGTGTGCTTCATGTACTCGGCATCGTCGTCATAGGGCTTCTGTGCCCCAATGCCCACCCAGAAGAAGTTCTCAGGCTCCTCGCCTTCGTTGATAACCTGCGGGAAAGGCCAGTCCAGCCCAGGGCCCCTGCCTGCCCTGGCTCCCCTGTGTGTGCCCACCCGCCCGCCCGCCTGCCTCCTGACCTGCTTGCTGTAGGAGGTGTCAAACATGGTGTTCAGGATGTCTTCTGCCAACTTGGCTTCGTCAGGGTCTGATGCCCGGCCCACCCAGGCATACACGATGCCCTGGTTGTCGTCACTCTCAAAGGGAACCTGGGGAGTATGCAGGGGTGGGGGTGGGGGTGGGGGTGTTTGCAGCTGACTCAGCGCCCAAACACCCCACCCCTTGGTCCACGGAGCCCTGGCTCATACCCACAACCCCACCTTGAGGATGAAGCAGAACTCGGAGTTGAGAAGACTGGAGTCAGTGTTGATCTGGATGCACCTGTGGAAGGGATGGGGCATCAGCAAGGAGTCAGGCCTGGTTCCCTGACCCCTGCTCGCCACTGTGTCCTCCCCCAGCCAGGCACCGGGTGCAGAGGGCGCTGCCGTTGGTGCGGATCTGGTAGAGGCTGGGCTGCTGGGTGCCCTGGGCCGCCTTCCTCTTGCCCCGGTGGATGATGAACTTCCTCTTGAAATGGGACAGAAACTTGGGGTTCTCCTGCTGCTGCGTCATGCGTACCACCTGGGGATGTGGAAGTGTTAGGGGCAGCTCCCTGGACCCCCACCTTCCCTTCAGGAGCCTAACCTTCTCTGGGTCTGGGCCCCACCACACCCCTCCGCCTGGCCTCGGGCTCGCGGGGCTGCCAGGCACACCTCCAGCTTCCCAGGGAAGAGGCTCTCGAACTTCTTCTGCAGGCTGAAGGTGAAGGTGAGCCAGCCCATGTTGGAGGCTTCGCGGCCCTGCCAGAAGTACACAATGCACTGGAAGTCCTCCTCTGGCTGCTTCTCCTCTGCCTCAGCTGTTGCCTCCTCGCCTTCTTTGCCCTCGGCCTTCTCCTCCTCCTTGTCTTCCTTTTTTTCCTCCTCCTCATACTCCACGGGCACCCAGTACCTGCCGGGGTTGGAGGGTTGTGAGCAGGGGCTCGAGCCTTCAGCACCAGGGGAGGGACCTAGGGAAGGGAGTGCTGAGGTGGCACCTGCAGAGGAAGACGTAGCAGTCCTGCGTATAGAAGTGGCCAAACTCCTCTTCCGGCAGCCGTGCAAACTTCTTGCCCTCCAGCACGAAACCCTCCATGCCGTCTAGGTCTTCGTTCCACTCCTCCATCAGCTGCTCTGCCTGCAGGCGGCAGGGACCCGCCCCACGGCAGGTCTGAGTGCGCTGTGCGCATAGGCCCCGCCCTCGGCCCGCCCCCCGGCCCCGGCCCGCCCCCCGGCCTCGGCCCCGCCCCCACCTCCGCCAGCGACATGGGCGGCTGCCGCGGCAGGAAGAGCGCAGTGAGGTCAGCCTTCATCTGGTCTTTCTTCTCGGCGTCGCGTTTCACCTTCCCAGAGAGACCCGGGCTCTGCAGCACGGCCTCCGCGTTGCGCGTGTAGTCCACCGTCAACACGTCGTCCCAATTCTTGAACTTGGCCTTGAACACCTGCCAGGGAGGCCATCAACTAACCATAAGGGATGCGGCATGGTTAAGGTTAGGGTTGGAGGACGTAGCCTGAGGCTTGAGGCGGGACCCAAGGGAGATCTAGGGCGGGGCTTGGGAGGCGGGGCCTCGGACACGGAGGTAGGAATACGAGTGGCAGCTTGCAGACGGGGCGGGGTCTGGGCAGAGTCAGCAAAGAGGAGGTGGGTTTGGGCCCAGCTCTGTAGGGAGACAGTGGAACCACAGGAGTCAGGGCATGTCAGGATGTAAGGGTGTAAAGGCTGCTGGGGAGGGGCCTCCGAAGCAGCAAGCACACCTGCGCCTCGGTGCCCTCCAGGCTGCGGCTGACCGTGGCATGGCGTGGCCGGTGCAGCATCCCGCACAGCTCCTGACCCAGCTTGAGGGCAGCAGCGCGCACCAGGCGCGGGGACTTGCGGCCGAGCCAGATGAATACGTCAGACCAACAGTCCAGAATGTACACGCAGCGTGTGTCCAGCAGACTCTGCAGCTGCAGACCGGGAGCCTGGAGGTCAAAGCCCAGCCAACAGGGAGCGATCCGGCCCCGCGCCCTCCTCCTGCATCTCTTACCAGCCGCATTCTTGGCATCAGCTCCACCTTGGGACGCTGCTTATGTTCCACGGAGAGCTTGTAGTTGATCTGCGGCAGCTCCAGGTAGCCCAAGCCCAGGCCCACCTGGCAGGAAGGATGAGCATGGCAGGGAAGGGGTCTGGAGACAGGAACCTCACCCACACAGCCCTCTGCTCTGGAACCAGCCCTGCCCTGCAGCGTGGCTCACTGACTGCTCCCGTTTCCCCCTCCCTGTCAAGTCTTTTTAGGCATATCCTTTCAGAAGGGCTTTTAAATGCCTGCCCTCTCCAGGCCCTTCATGTCATT
The DNA here is from genome assembly GCF_003255815.1 of Theropithecus gelada. Lineage (NCBI taxonomy): Eukaryota > Metazoa > Chordata > Mammalia > Primates > Cercopithecidae > Theropithecus > Theropithecus gelada. The sequence goes on along the minus strand of NC_037684.1, from coordinate 74,799,386 downwards.
TCTAATTCTCTAACTTGTCCCTTTCCTGTTCACAAGAATCTGGATAATTGAGCCAAGGTTCCCAGCCCTGGCACTAGGCGCTTCTGTCTCCCCTCCCGCCCCACCATCCTGGAAAGACTCAGTCAGGCTACTTCTCGAAAGCAGCCTCCGGACCTTTGCTCATACTGTTTCTTGTCCAGAAGGTGGCACCCTCTCCCCACCAAAGTCGAGATGGAGCCCACGGCCAACTACATTGGTGTGTAGCCTATTCCCCCAGTCAGCGGGTCAACTTGGGAGGCCACGGTGGGCCTCAGCAGCAGGGCTCACCTTGTACAGCTTGGGCTGGGGCGGCCAGAAGTCATCAGGCACGTGCTTCTTGATCTCAGAGGGCTCCCCACCCAGTGCCTCCCAGAACTCTGGGAGCTCCTGGCCCTGCACCAGCAGTGTGATCTCGGCCTTCCCTTTCCGCTCATTCTTGTTAATTTTCTCTGCAAAGAGCCTGAGAGCAGGATGCAAAGTCATCAGCGAGGCTCGCACCCCTTTCCTTCGCACAAAAGACCCCACGGTATCCTCGTACCTGGCCTTGGTGGTGCTGCTCAGTGTGGCCTGGGCCCCCCGCCACACGTAGATGTCTAGCCCTCGGTCCAGAAGGAAAACAAACCTGGACAGGAAGGGGCAGGAAGGAGCTGTGATGGGGCATGGGGCAATGGTCACCCCATACTCCTGACCCCACCAAAAAAACCCCTCACCATGGGGTTTCTAGGTAAGCCTCAGGGATCCCCCGCTAAGCTCGTGGGCAGGAGTTAAAGGGGTTGCTAGAGAGCCTCCTCTTCTAAGAGGCCCACACCTGCCCCCACTGGTGGGGAGGAGGCTGAGGGTGAAGCACCTCCACCTCACATTGTTGGGGCTCACCTTGGGTCCAGAGAGGCTCCCTTGAGGGGCACAGGTTCCAACTTGATGTTCTTTTTCCCATACACACGATACATCCTGGGCGCAGGACAAGAGTGGCTCAGTGTAGGCACCAAGGGCCTAACTTAGGCCCAACACCCTCCCCTCCACCCCTTGCCAGCAGACTCCAGGTCCACGCCCCCCACTGCCCCCATGCCCTCACCTGGTGACGTAGTGCGTGTCTTCCACGGTGTAGAAGCCACTGGCTGTTCCACCCTCAATGTAGGAGATGTCGTTGTCAAACACCTGTGTGTGTGAGGGTATGGTTCTTCATCACTGAGCTGCTCCCTCCCCCACCAACCACTGCCTCTCGGGTGGGGTAGAGAGTTGCCTACAGGTGAATTGAGCTACAAATCTATGATGCCTGTAATCCCAGCACTTCAGGAGGCCGAGGTGGGTGGATCACCTGAGGTTGGGAGTTCGAGACCAGCCTGATCAATGTGGAGAAACCCCGTCTCTACTAAAAATACATAAATTAGCCAGGCATGGTGGCGCATGCCTATCATCCCAGCTACTCGGAAGGCTGAGGCAGGAGAACCACTTGAACCTGGGAGGTGAAGGCTGCAGTGAGCCGAGATCGGGCCTGGGCAATAAGAGCAAAACTCTGTCTTAAAAAAAAAACAACAGATCTGGCTGGGCACAGTGGCTCATGCCTGTAATCTTAGCAGTTTGGGAGGCCAAGGCGGGTGGATCACCTAAGGTCAGGAGTTCGAGATCAGCACTACTAAAAAAATACAAAAATTGGCCGGGCGCGGTGGCTCAAGCCTGTAATCCCAGCACTTTGGGAGGCCAAGGTGGGCGGATCACGAGGTCAGGAGATAGAGACCATCCTGGCTAACACGGTGAAACCCCGTCTCTACTAAAAAATACAAAAAACTAGCCGGGCGAGATGGCGGGCACCTGTAGTCCCAGCTACTCAGGAGGCTGAGGCAGGAGAATGGCGTGAACCCGGGAGGTAGAGCTTGCAGTGGGCTGAGATCCAGCCACTGCACTCCAGCCTCGGTGATAGAGCAAGACTCCGTCTCAAAAACAAACAAACAAACAAAAATTAGCTAGGCGTGGTGACACATGCTTGTAATCCCAGCTACTTGGGAGGCTGAGGCAAGAGAATCGCTTGAACCCTGGGGGCGGAGGTCGTGGTGAGCCAAGATTGTGCCACTGCACTCCAGCCTGGGCAACAGAGCGAGAGTCCGTCTAAGAAAAAAACATACACGGCTGGGCGCAGTGGCTCAAGCCTGTAATCCCAGCACTTTGGGAGGCCGAGGCGGGCGGATCACGAGGTCAGGAGATCGAGACCATCCTGGCTAACATGGTGAAACCCCGTCTCTACTAAAAATACAAAAAATTAGCTGGATGTGGTGGCAGGCGCCTGTTGTCCCAGCTACTCGGGAGGCTGAGGCTGGAGAATGGTGTGAATCCGGGAGGTGGAGCTTGCAGTGAGCCGAGATCGCGCCACTGCACTCCAGTCTGGGGACAGAGCAAGACTCTGTCTAAAAAAAAAAAAAAAAAAAAATACACGTGTGCCTATAAACATACACACATTGGGATGTTGGGATGTATGAAAAATATGGATGCGTTCACTCAAGTGTGTAAAGATGCCAGCAGCATGTTTAAATGCATGCATATCAGGGTACACAAGCAAGTGGGTTCATGGAAGAGTGGAAACCTGGGTGCATATGGGTAAAAAAATCTCAGGCGGGGGGTATTTGTACATAAACTCCATGTGTGTGTACATGCAAACATATGTCCAGGTATAACCAGCTGGTGGCTAACACTGCTCAGTAATTTATTCAAGACTGGACTCTGGTCCCACCCTTGGCCCCACCTCCTTGGCACCCAGGTGTGTCCCTGCCTCCTAATAACAGGTTTTGGCCTTGCCTCCTCACTGCTCTCGACAACACCCCTTCCAACCTACTCTCAGCTCCCGTGTCAGCCCATTGGTCTAGCTCCCGCGCCCAGCCTTGTACCCTTACCCTTGCCTGGCTGAATTCTGCCCCATGTTCCAGAACTCTCCTTTACTGACCCAGGCTTTGGCTACCTTAGCCCTCACCCTGCCATCTGCCTTAGGTCCCGCACAGTATCATTGATCCAGCCCCCTTTAATCCCAGCTCCCTACCTGCCCACCTGTTCTGCCTACCTTCCTTGGGCCCACTGCCCCTGCACCAGAGTTCTCTGGGTCCCCCACTCTGCCCACCCCCAATTTTAATGGGCTGGCACCTGCAGGAACTCCTCGCTCTCATCGCCCATCTCCTCCCGGACAGTGCGGCACTCGGCACCCAGGTAGTTGCGCAAGTTGACAGCGTGGATGGCAGAGCAAGCTTTCTTGTCAAGTGTGGCCTCCCCGCCAATCCAGTAGTAGATCTCCCAGTTGAGGGAGCCGCTGTCATCCAGAAAGGTCTGGAAGCCAAGGCACCGTCCACATCAGCCTTCGTCCTGGCTTTCCGGCCACCCCAGAGAGGCCACTCTGAATAGCACAGGCTTCCCAGCCCCAGGGGCTCTGTACTGCCCGTTTGTGCCCCTGGGCAGTACAAAGGTGCCTGGACCACCTCTAGCAGCCTGCCCACCTCCCACCTGGCCTCCCTGAACAAAACTCTAGACTTGGAAGGAAGGCACCGGGCCACATGGCCCCTAACAGCATGCCAGGCCCTCACCTTGAGCACGATGTAGCAGTCAGCCTCGTAGAACTTGCCGTGGAAGGCTTCCTCCACTAGCACAGGCACGAAGTTCTCGATCTGCCAGATGGTCAGGCCGGGAAGCTGGCCCACATCCTCCGTGAAGAACTCGGAGTAGTCAAGGCGTGGCTTCTCCAGGCCCTGGTCCCAGCGCCGCACCTTCCCGCCGGGGGCCCGGGCATCTGCGCTCTCCTGGGGGCAGAGTCAGAGCATGGCTTGACTCTGTGAAGCCACTCAGGCTAGTCTTTACTTGCTACCCACACCTCAGGGACTTTGCACAGCTGTTCTCTCTGCCCAGCGCCCCTCATCCCTCTTGGCCAGGGTCAAGGCCAGGGTCAGCCTTCAGTAGAAGTTAAGGCTCCCTGCCCTGTCCCAGCCCTGGCCTGGCTCACCTCCTGCTTTTTGTTCTTCTCCTGGGCAACATCTGACATGCCTTTCAGCACCTGCTTGGCCTGGTCATCCTGGGCTGAGTCCTTGCGCCTCCGCAGCCGCATCTTGCGAGCCATAGGGTCCTTGGGCCCACTCCCTGCTTAAGGGTGGGGCAAACAGCTGAGCCCTCACTGGGCCTGCTGCCCCCTTGGGCATGTGACCCACCAGGGGCCAACTCTACCCACCAGGGTTCAGAAAGCTGTACGCCACCCCATTTACATGGTGTCATCTGAGGCCTGGAGAGGAGTCCCTGCTCCCAGGCCAGATCCTTCCCTACTTACCAGCTGCAGCCGCGGCCACGGTAGCAGGGGAGGCACCTGCCAGCCGCAGCTGGTTCTGCAGCGAGAAGTCGATGTTGTACCACTCAGCGGCACGGTCCGCGGGCTTGGGCGGCATGACCAGGTTGGGGTTCTCCCGCACATCCAGGACCTGCCCCGTGGGGTGAGCAGAGCTGGCCCTGAGCCTGGGTCCCACCTCCCAGACACACCAATCCAGTTTCTTGCTCTTGTCTGCAGCCGCCAGGGCTGAGAGATCAGGGACCTGGGTTCTCCTCCCACCCACCTCTGGGGCTGGTTGGGGGTTTAAATGAGACTATGGAGTATACTCCGGATGCAGGGAGCTGGCCCACCTTCTCCCCACGGGCACCCTGGCACTGGCCACCCCCCTGAGGAGGCCTCTGCTGGGTCCCCCTTGCTCCAGGGCACACCCCTTGCTCATTTCTCTTGAGCCCTCTAGGCCAGCATGCCTGACCTCAATCTCCGTCAGGAAATGGATGGCTTCTGGGAGGGTCACCAGGCGGTTCTTGTTCAGGACAAGTCTCCTCAGCTTTGGGCACCTGTGAAGACAGGGCCGGCCAGGGCCTCAGGGAGGTGATGGACAAGGGGAAGTGGGCAGGAAACCCCTAGTCCCGGGCAGGGGAGGCAGGTAGGGTCAGAGGAACAGGCGGGGGTCTCTGTTCTCTGCCTGAAGGACTTCTCAGAGCCAAGAGACCATGTTATGGGCACTGTGACCTCCAGAAGGGGGGGGAAGCAACACTGCATTCCCACCTCATGTGGCCTTGTCCCTAACAGTGCCCTCCCAAGGGTGCTCTCAGGAGCTCAAGCTGGGAATGGCTGGCATGGGACTGTGGTCTTCATCCACAAAGGTGAATTAACCGGGCCGGGCGCGGTGGCTCACACCTGTAATCCCAGCACTTTGGGAAGCTGAGGCAGGTGGATCATTTGAGGGCAGGCGTTCAAGACCAGCCTGGCCAACATGGTGAGACCCCATCTCTACCAAAAATACAAAAATTAGCTGGGCGTGGTGGCACACGCCTGTAATCCCAGCTACTCAGGAGGCTGAGGCAGGAGATTCGCTTGAACCCGGGGCTCGGAGGCTGCTGTGAGCCGAGATTGCACCACTACATTCCAGCCTGGCCAACAGAGAGAGACTCTGTCTCCAAAAAAAAAAAAAAAAAAAAAAAAAATTAACCCATCTTCATTTTGTCTGCCTTGCACTGACCACAGGGTGGGCTCTGACTACGATCCTGGGGTTCTCTGTGCTGGGAGCGCCCCTGCTAGCCCCAGCCCTGCCCAGCACCTGCAGAGACTCTCAGGGATCAGCTCCAGGTTGTTGCTGGCAGCCATGAACTCCTCCAGGTTGGCGAGCTTGCCGATGCCCGAGGGCAGCCCGTCAAAGTCCAGCTTGTTGGAGTTCAGGTACAGCTTCTTCAGCTTGCTCAGCTTGCAAATGGCCGACTGGAGGGGGAATGGGCAGGGGTGGGAGGTCAGGGCCAGGCTCACCGCCTCCCTCCCATCCCCCTACCGAGGGCAGCAGACGCACGGGCAGTGAGGTGAGCTGATTTCGGGACAGGTTCAGAGTTTCCACGTGCACCCACTGGTCTATGCACAGGGACAGCTCTGTGATCTGGTTGCTGCTGAGGTTGAGGCGGCGCAGGCTGGGGAGGGTGTACAGGCACTCAGGCACCCGCGTCAGGTCGTTGCAGGACAGGTCCACATCTGGGGTGCAGGGTGGGGTGCATCAGCTGGGGCCCATACAGCAGGTGCCAGGGCAGCCAGCCCCAGTGTGAACCCCAACTCTGCCACCTCTGAGCTGCGTGGCCTCAGGCAAATGACGACTGCTGTGCGCCCAAGTTTCTCCATTTGGACAAACTCCCTCACACGGGGCTTGGGAGGGGTGTCTGGGCATAAAGTCAGTGTTAAGACATCATCATAATTGCAGAAGTCACTGTAACATAACTGCAGCTTTTTCCCTCCGGGCACTGGTCTGAGGAGCAGGGTTCAACCCCCTTCACCCATAAGGAAGCAAGAGGGCCCAGAGGAGGCCACAGCTCAGAGGGGCTCCTGGGGCTGCCTGACCTGCGAGGTTGCTCAGACCCTCGAGGCTGGTGGGGAGGTTACTCTGGGTGCGCTGGGTGCTCCGCAGGTGCAGGGTCTGTAGGGCGGTCATCGCTGGGAGCTGCCTGCCAGGGTGATGTGAGTGGTCAGGGCCAGGGCCCACCTAGGGGGTGTCAAGGGTGGGGCTTGGCAGGGCAGGACCAAGAGCACAGGGCCCTGAGGGTAGGTGTGAAGTCTCATCTGGCCAAAGGGACAAGCCCAAGGGTGGTTGCAGGGCGTGTAAGCGGGAAGACAGGACTGAGAGGTGAACATGATACTTAGGAGGTTGGAGACTGAGGGGTGCCGCCTGCATGGAGGGATGGCTCAGTGGAGAAGGGCTGGGGCTCTGGGAAGTTAAAGGGCCAGGCCGGACTCCTCAGGGTGGCTTCTGCAGGAGCGCGGCCCGAGGGGGCGCCCACCGGAGCTGTGCATGCAGCAGAGGGTTCCCATTGAGCACGAGCGTCTGCAGGTGCACCAGGCGGCGCATCTGCGGGGGCAGGCTCTCCAGGCGGTTCTCGCTGAGGTCCAGGTACAGCAGGTCGGTGAGGTTGATGAAGAGCTGGTTGGGGATGGTGTCGATACTACAGGTGGGGAGCAGGAGCCACCTGAGTCAGCACCGGCCACCCCCCCAGGGCCCACCTGCCCCCTGCCCCCGGCTGGCCTGGCACCTGTTGTGGCTGAGGTTCAGCACCAGCATGTTCTTGGCGTTCTCCAGCTCCCGCGGGCACTCCGTCAGCTGGTTGTGGCTCAAGTCCTGGGTAGAAGGGGCAAGACCCAGGTCAGGGGAGTCTCCACCCTGCCAGGCTTCTGCCAAGCTTGGGGATCAGGCCAGGGCACTGAGTTGGGTGTGGGGGTAGATGAGGGGGTTTCAGAGCCAAAGGGAAACAGTCAGGGACTTGGGAGGAAGAGTGCCTGGGTTAGGGATCTGACTCCAAAAGTGACCTCAGGCAAGGTACTATCCACTCCAAGACTCAGTTTTCCCATCTGCAAAATGGGATGACAATGGCCCCAGAGACTTTTATAGTGAGTGGGGATTGGATGGTCCGGCTAGCATAGGGGCCAGATGAGTGGGTAGCCACTGACCAGGACTGAGAGGTCATCTAGCTTGAAGATGTCATCGGGGACTCCGGAATTCTTCAGACAGTTGGCTCGGGCCACGATGGCCTGGGAATAAACCATAAGAGTCTATGATTCTTGGCTTCTACTCCCAGGAAGGAACAGAGAGTCTAGAGAGGGACACCTCCTCAGGAGGCTCACCAGAGGCCAGGCCTGAGGACTCTCTTACCTCTGGCCTTTGATCAAATAGCCCCCTCTCTTGGAGGGCTCTTACTAGCCTCCCAGTGAACTCCTATTCACACCTCAAAGCCCAGCTCAAATGTGCCCCAGAGCCCAGCACAGGGCCCTCAGGGAATCTTTTCTGTTCAAATAATTTCTCTTCTTCTTAATGCCAGAAGGTAAGACAGGGGTGAGGTCTGAGTCAGGGTTTTCAGAACAGAGGGAGAGAACTTGAAATCAGCATCTGGACTGAGAGGAAGCCTGCTTTCTCTCCCTAACTTAAGGCTGACACCTCCTTACACCTTACAGAGATGCAGAAAGCTTGAGCATGAGAGGGAACAGGGCCAGAGAATAGTGCTGTGACTGCAAGTGACAACGGGAGTCACTGGAGCTGCCCCGCCACTTCTCCAGTCCCAATGCCTGTGTGGCACCCTGCTGCTGCTTCCCGAGGTCACTGCTGCCCCTCCCAACCACTGCACTTGCAGATGAGATGCAGAAAGCAGAGGGGATTTGTACAAGGTCACATCGCCAGGAAGTGGCAAAGCCCAGCTTTGAACTCAGAGAGTCCAAGTCAGAAGCTGTGCCCTAAACATCTCCAGGGCTCTGACTTCAGATGGGAACGGCCCTTGTTGAGGCCTACAGGGTCTGGCCAAGGGCCTGATGCCCTGGGACGTTCAAGTCTTGGGTAGAAGGTACACGGTGCTCCTGACCAAACCCTACTCAACCCCAGCTCTACCACTGCCTGGCTCTGTGACCTGGGGCAAGTAATCTGCCTTGGTGGCCAAGTTTCTCTTCCGCAACATTAGTGGAGGGTTAGAGCATATGAAAAAATCCTAACAGAATAATGGGAACATGGCTCAGCCTGTATTGGTTATTATTGCCGTAGTTATTGTCCATAATGGCTGGTAAGATTTTGGATTTATCTTTTTCCCAAGAGAATTCTCTGATCCACATGGGTTACTTTACACAGGGCACTGCTGTAACCTCTAACAAGGGGGCCCCTCTTGTGACACCTGAGCCTCTGAGCCTGACACGGAGGTGGGCAGAGATGCTGGCCCAGCCTGGCGTCTGGCCCAGGCTTCATGTCCCTGGCCAGACCCTGGTCCCAACCCCAAGCCCGGTGGCCTCCCGGTCAGCACTCACGCGCAGTGACGGCAGGCTGGACAGTTCCCCGTGAAGCGTGGTCAGGTTGTTGTGGCTCACAGACAAGTGTTCCTGGGCCGGAATGGGGAGCACAGGCTCAGTACGGTGGATGGGGTGTCCAGAGTCCCCGCCTGCCTCCACAACTCTGCACCATCCAGGAAGGCCTCAGCCACGCTGGCCCAATTCCCCCTGCAGCCTCCCTCCCTCACGGACCCGGCCTCTTCTTGCATACCTCCCTGGACAGGGTGCCCACTCCCTTTCTTCCAGCTGTGCTCATAGCTGTCGGTGTTCTTCCTCTCTCTGGAGAAGTTGTTTGCCTTCTCCACAGGCTCTGCCCATCGGGCTTATCCACAGGGACCCTCCCCTGCCTGCCCAAAGCCCCTTACCAGCTTCTGCAGGGCAGCCAGTTCCTCGGGCAGGTAGCAGAGGCCAGTGCGGTTCAGCTTCAGCCATCGCAGGCTGGTCATGGCCTTGACATTCTCAGGGAAGTAGCCGCCCTGGGGGAAGGATGTCAAGGTGAAGCACAGAGCCCCTGCTCACCACCTTCTATGGCTCCTCCAGCCCATGGGAGCCTTTGGGGAGCCACAGAACCAATTCTCACCAGCTGTGAGAACACAGACAAGTCATTTCATCATTGCACCTCAATTTCTTCACCCATAGAATGGGACTAATAAAAGCCCCCCTGTGACAAAAGTGTTGGCCTAAGATTTGTCTATCCTACTGGATTCTGGGCCCCAGGAGGGCCAGGACAAAACTGGCTTGTTTCAGGTGAGAGCCCAGCAGCCGGCACTGTGGTTAGCTCTGCTCAAATTCCTTCACCCAGCATTCCACGCTCTGACTGGAGGCCTGGGGTAGGGGATTCCCCCCTCCAAGCCTTTGCAAAGGCCCCACCTGTACCCTCACTCTGCCATCAGCACACAGGCGATTCACACAGCCAGGGCCAAACTCTTGCTTGTGGAGACCGTGGCTCCCCACCCTGCAGGGCAGGGCCGCATCACTGCACTCCCCCAGTGTGTGAACGCCCACCTTGGCACCCAGCCCTTGTGGCACCAAGTCTGGGGCAGCACGTGCCTTCAGTGCCCGCGGCTGGTATTCCTCTCCCCCTAGGGCCACATTCCCAGCTGGTGACTCAGACTCTCCCAGTTCAGCAAAGAGGAACAGAGACCCCAGGTTAGGGTGGTGGGGATGGGGTCAGGGAAAAGTGGTGTGGCCACTTGTACTTGGGGTCAAAAGTGTGTACACATGCAGGTAAACGCAGGAAAAACCTGCGTTTTTGTCCTCAGCCGCAGACTGACAACCCAGGTAGACCCTGCCAGTCACCCACCCTGAAGGTGAGGCTGACCCTCCAGCCAGCTCTTCCCTCCTCTCTTTTTCTGCTTCCCCTATGGTACGGCGATGCCTGTCTCATTCCTGAGTCCTGGAACCACCTCCCGCCCCACCCACTGGCTACAGAGGGCTGGGCTCCGTCATTTTCTCTCTCAGTACAGCAGCTGCTCAGACAACTGCCACCCAGCACCTGGCACACCCGCCTGACACACTCTCCACACCAGCAAATCTCACTACACCCCTTGCATCCAAGGAGGCGACTTTTTAAGCCCTTTCACCGGCTGAGAAAGCCCGGGCTCTGAGAGGGGAAGTGATCTGAGAGGCCCAGGATCACACAGGATGGCGGGTGGCGGTGGCGGTGGCGGGGAGAGGGCAGTGATGAGTCGGCTCCACACCCGCCCCTGGGCTGCCAGGCCGCCATCCCTGAGTCAGGGCCTGGCTTGGGCGTGTGACCTCTGGGGGACGGGGAGGCTCGCCCGACCCCCAGGCCACCATCCAGCCCAGACGGATAACACGGACGCGGGGTGGGGGCTCCCGGCCGGGTCCCCGGCGGGACTCCGAGCCCAAGCGTCCGTCCTGGGCCTGCCCGGCCTCGGTCTCCCCGTAAAGGCACCGGGCGGAGGCCTCGGAGGTCCATTCCTGGCCAGGGGAGAGCCCCACCCCCGCCCCGGCCGCAGTCCCGGGGACGCGCAGGGCCTGGAGCCGGGCGAGACAGGAAGCGGAGGCCAAGCGGGCCGGACGCAAGAGAAGGCCTGCAGGGAGGCCCGGCACGCGCCCGGTCCAGCTCACCTTGAAGTCGTTGCCGCTGAGGTCCACGCCACGCACGAACGGCAGCACCCCGGTGGCCTCCATGGCGCCCCTCTCGCTGCCGGGCCGGGCAGGGCTAAGGAGCGCCGGGGCGGGGGCGGTGCGGGGAGCCACGGGCTGGGCCAGCGCCGGCCCCGCCCCTTTAACCCGCCCGCGCCCGTCGCTTTCCGCCGGGAAGTGTAGGCTTTAGGCCTCTTAGGGCCTCAGTTTCTCCGTCTGTTCGAAGACTGCAGTGGCATCAAGGAGTGCTGGGCGTCTCCTGTGCAGGAGCTGGAGGCTTCCACCATCTCCAGGCTTAAGTCCCAGCGTCTCAGGGTAGGGGCCGTAACGGCCGCTGGGCCAGGCACCGTCCCCTGTACTGCTGCAGCACATGAAGCTGGCCCTGACCTCGGAGAGATTCTAAACCCCGGCCCCGGGTCGCAGGGGCCCAGGAAGTGCCTGTACTTGGCTGACCGGTGGTAGTGAGACACCTGGCTCCTCGGGTCCTAGCTCTCCAGCTTCTGGACTTAGTTTCCTCATGTGTTGTTTTTATTTTGTTGAGACAGGGTCTTCTTGCTCTGCCGCCCAGGCTGGAGTGCAGTGGTGTGATCATAGCTCACTGCAGCCTCGAACTCCTGGGCTCAGCCTCCCGATTAGCTGGGACTATAGGCGCAGACCACCACACCTGGCTAAATTTATTTTTGTTTTTTTGTAGACACGAAGGTCTTGCTATGTTGCCCAGGCTGGTCTTGATGTCCTGGCCTCAAGTGATCCTCCGGTCTCAGCTTCTCAGAGTGCTGGGATGACAGGCGTGAGCCACCGCGCCCTACCCAGTTTCCTCATTTGTAAAATGCTTCCTAAGATTGTCACCATAAGTAAATGAACAAAGAATGCACGTGTAGCCTGCAGCATACAGCAGGCGCTCAGTGAGTGGCAGGTTATTATTCCGTTTTGTTTTGTGTGCCAGGTTTATTACTCCCACTTAGTGTCAGCACCCCTGTGCTCGTGCCTCCCTACAAAGGGAGGGTCCAGAAGAGAAGCATCTGTCTTGGTCCCTGCTGTTCACAGGGGGCTCGCCCTGGCTGACACATAGCAGGACCCCGATAAATGAGCCACAGCGGTTATATACCCAGCCATGCTTCGTAGGCGAGGAGGGGGTCTAGTGTCCCCATTTTACAGGAGAAAAACAGGCCCAGGTGGAGAATGGCCCACATAAGCTCGCACGGAGCAGGTGGCAGGGGTAGGCACTTTCGCCACACTGTGCCTCGCAGGCCCACAGTTAAGAACGAGGCCACCAAGACGCTCTCTCGCAGAGGTGATCTAACAGGTTGGATGTGCCGGGCCTCTAGCCATGTGCAGCCTCTCTACCTGGCTCCCGGAAGGAACGGGGGCCCAGACAGCTTTTTCCACACCGGAGGCTCACATTACAACGCACAGACTTCCCGGAGGGCTGCCTGTCACATCACCTGGTCGCAGGCTCGGAATGCAGCCCTGCACCTTTAAATTCGGACTGCGTCAGGGAGTCCCGCCCCGAAGGGAGCGCGTCTGTCGGCTGGGGGGCGGGGCCTGCCCTTCATTGGCTGAACCGCGCAGTATTTTGGCACCTGTGCTCCGAACTCGAGCGCTCCGATTGGACTTAGGGCCTGCTTGTCTGCGTGCTGCGAAGTCCGCGGCCGCCCCCGGGGGCCCTCGACGTTGGGTTCCAGGGTCCTTCACGTTCCAGTCTCAGGCTGGTTCGAGCTCAGGGACCGTGGTCCCGCGGCCTCCTCCGGTTGTTGTGCGGAAGCTGCGACGCAGGTACAGCTGGAGCGCGGCGGGGCGGCCCCCAGGGTCACCCGGCTCAGGGCTTGGCGCGCGACTGAACGCGGATCGGAGGCGTGGCCCGCGGTCACGGCTGGGGAAGGCGGGGAGGGGACCTTTGGGGGACCAAGGGCCGCGTTCGAATCCCAGCCCAGCCCCCTTCCCCTCTCGGTCTCTTAGTTTCCCTGCGAACGGGGCGTCACCCGCCCACCTAGGGCTGCTGCTGCGGGCTGCACCGCCCGGGCCCACGGCAGGCGCGTTTGGCAGAGGAGGGAAGGCCAGACGGCCTCCAGGGCCTCGTTGGGCAAACTCGGGTTGTTTTCAGCCACCCGTGCCCTCTCCCGCTTCCCGGAGCTGGATGGCTGTGGGCTGAGGCCTGAACGACCCCGCCAGTGGTGGGGCTGAGTCCCAATTTAGACAGGTTGGGAGTATTTAAAGCGCTTTACAGTTTGCAAAGTAGATTCCTGGTCTCTCTGGGGGTGGGTGGCAGTATTGATTCCCGAGTCACGGATGAGGAGACTGAAACCGGCCTTGGGGCCGTGGCGGGTCACCCGGTTGGCCTGGGATCTCCCCAGAGACCGTCTTATTTTTAGTCTGGGGCGAATAGGCGGGTGTACGGGGCTGAGTCACACAGCGCTTCGGGCTTCAGCTACTCCAGGCATCTGGTCACCTGGCAACTGGGCCCCTGGCACCGACACTCTGGCAGGGCAGGTAGAAGTCCTTGGTGCCCGGGCAGGCTGTGACCTCATGGTCATCTGCTCAGGCCTCCCTGGGAGAGTTCTGCCTGGTGTCTAACTGATGTCCGAAGGTCACAGCCCAGCTCATCTCCCAGGGCCTGAGGGCAGTGTCCCCCTCGCAGAACGTGAGGAACGTGGACTGGGCCCTAGGTCTTTGCCTCCACTTCCCAAGTGCTGGGCCCCACCCAGCCACACACTTCAAGCCTGCCCACATCTGCCCTCCCTGCTGGGTATGCCATCTTACAGGTGAGCAAACGGGCTGGGCCCAGGCCCTCACCTTCCTTTCTCTGTTGCTTGGCCTCCCGGCAGCTGAGAAGCATCACCCACCACTACCTACACATTGTCCCAAGACTGAGAGGCCCAGAGAGCCCTCTGTACAGAGGCACTGGGCAGCCCTTTCTGCCCTGCCAAAGGGGCTTCAACCCTGAGAAGCACATCTGCATTGGCCTGCCCAGGCAGCTCGGGCCGTGTCACTCTGCCTGTGCTCTGACTCGGTAGCTCTGCCTCTTGGGGCTACCCTGTCAAGATTTGGAGGGTAACTGGTTCCAGTGGTCCCCCAGACTGGCTGGGGCCCCAAATTGTTCGTCTTCTCTGGACTTTGGGCTCTTCTGAAGAGGTTATCATAGAGGGCTGCCGTGCCCTCTGGTTAGGGACCTTCAGATGAGGCTGCTGCCGAGGACCTGGCCACCTGGCACAGGGAGAATCCGTCAGACTCTGTGAGTGATGAGAGTCTGGAGGCCTTGCAGTCGTGGGTTGGAGACCTCACCACTCACTTGTGAGCTGGCAGCCTGTGGCTCTGTAACATAGGGATGGAGATGATGACACCCTGGTGATGTCAGAGGTCCTGGAGGGTGGGCTCCAGGGAGAGCGGCCCCTTCCTCTACCTGCACAAGCCTCAGGGCCTTTGCGAGCTTCTTTCCAGGGAGTGGGTTGTTTGCAGCTTTGGGGGAGGGGGCTTGGCAGCTCCCTTATCTCCTCGTGAGAGATGGGGGCTTGGGGCCCCAAAACCCAAGTTCATATCCCATCCCTGCCCTTTCTTAGGTACTTTACATGGTTTCCCAGGACCTCGGTGTCCTCCCCTGTGGATGGGTGGCCCCTTTCTCTTGAGAAATTCTCAGAAAGCCCCCCTCATGGGCTGAGCTCTCTTACCCAGCATAAGGACAGCCAGAGCACCTGCCCACAGCAGCCCCTCTCCCAGCCTGGCCACCTGCACCTGAGCTGCCCCTTCACCCCTGGCTCTCTTACAGGCAGACCATGGCAGAGTTCTCCCAGAAACGGGGGAAGCGACGTGGCGACGAGGGGCTGGGCAGCATGGTGGACTTCCTCCTGGCCAATGCCCGCCTGGTGCTGGGCGTGGGCGGGGCTGCTGTGCTGGGCATTGCCACCCTGGCCGTGAAGCGGGTAAGGCCAGGTGGGTGGGTCATGCCTGAGGCTCCTACAGGAGGACAACAGGGTTGGGCTTTTCAGAGGGGCCCTGGGGAGGGGTGGGGACTGCCCAAGGCCTTCATGGGAGCCCAGGGCACCTGCTTCTCCACCCTGCACCCTGGTCTCCTTTGCCCCTGGGCTTTGCTATGGCTGCCCAGACTTCATATACACTGATCTCTGTGACTCTGCCTGTAGTTCATTGACAGGGCCACTAGCCCACGGGACGAGGATGACACCAAGGGAGACAGCTGGAAGGAACTGAGCCTGCTCAAGGCCACACCACACCTGCAGCCCCGGCCTCCACCTGCTGCCCTCAGCCAGCCAGTGTTGCCCTTGGCCCCCTCGCCCTCTGCCCCAGGTGAGTGGCACTCCTTCCCCTCTGTTGGTGTCACATTCGAGAGACGCAGCCCAGGCTTTGCCCTGACTGACTGTGCGGCCCTGTGCGAGTCCCTGCTTCTCTCTGGGTTGTGGGCTCCTCAGACATTTAATGGGGGTGGGGTTTCTTTGCCCTGCTCCTGGAGCAAAGTGGCAGCGTTGTGATGGTGGGGAGCTTTAGATGGGGAAACTGAGGCCCAGAGGGGCGTGACTTACCTACCTACTCTGCATGAAGCTGTTTTAGCCATAGGGCCAGGGTGTTGGACTCTGGGACAATGAGAACTCGTCACCAAGCGCTCACTATATGTGAGGACCTGAACTGAGTGCCTTCTCAGGTGCCATTGCAGGTGAGGAAAGTGAGGCCCTGGGACGTCACACAGCTAGCGGTCGGTGGTGTTTTCTTAACTAATCACAGGCTGTTCCGACATGTTCCCCGCCCCTTCACTCTGCAGAGGGGCCTGCAGAAACTGGTCCTGAGGTGACACCACAGCTCAGCTCCCCAGCACCGCTGTGTCTGACACTGCAGGAGAGGCTGCTGGCCTTCGAGCGGGACCATGTGACCATCCCAGCAGCCCAGGTGGCTTTGGCCAAACAGCTGGCTGGCGACATTGCCCTGGAGCTGCAGGCCTACTTTCAGAGCAAGTTCCCGGAACTGCCCTTTGGGGCATTTGTGCCTGGGGGGCCGCTGTATGATGGGCTGCAGGCAGGGGCCGCGGACCACGTGCGTCTCCTGGTGCCACTGGTGCTGGAGCCGGGCCTATGGAGCCTGGTGCCGGGCGTGGACACTGTGGCGAGGGACCCTCGCTGCTGGGCCGTGCGCAGGACTCAGCTTGAGTTCTGCCCCCGCGGGAGCAGCCCCTGGGACCGCTTCCTGGTCGGGGGCTACCTCTCTTCCCGCATCCTGCTGGAGCTACTCCGCAAGGCGCTGGCTGCGTCTGTCAACTGGCCGGCCATTGGCAGCCTTCTTGGGTGCCTGATCTGGCCCAGCATGGCCTCAGAGGAGCTGCTGCTCGAGGTGCAGCACGAGCGCCTGGAGCTCACCGTGGCTGTGCTTGTGGCAGTCCCTGGGGCCAATGCTGACGACCGCCTCCTCTTGGCCTGGCCCCTGGAGGGGCTGGCGGGGAACCTCTGGCTGCAGGACCTGTATCCAGTGGAGGCTGCAAGGCTGCGAGCCCTGGACGACCATGACGCTGGGACCCGCCGTCGGCTGCTGCTGCTGCTGTGTGCTGTCTGCCGTGGCTGCTCGGCCCTGGGGCAGCTGGGCCGGGGTCACCTGACCCAGGTGGTCCTGCGTCTGGGGGAGGACAATGTGGACTGGACGGAGGAGGCCTTGGGTGAGCGCTTCCTGCAAGCCCTGGAACTGCTCATCGGCAGCCTGGAGCAGGCCAGCCTGCCCTGCCACTTCAACCCCAGCGTGAACCTCTTCAGCAGCTTGCGTGAGGAGGAGATTGACGACATTGGCTATGCGCTGTACAGTGGCCTACAGGAGCCCGAGGGGCTGCTCTAGGTGGGTGGGAACGGGTGGCTGGCGTGTTTTCTAACGCTGGGAAGCTGCGCCCACCTCCCTTCCGGGGATTTGAATAGTGGTTTTTCTCTAGCTTTTAGCCAGAACAAAAGAGGGTACATTACTTAAACCCAGGGCATCGGGATGTGCTTGGGCTATGGTGGCCGTAAACCCTGAGCCCAGAGAGCTTGGGTCACTGTCACCTGAGTACGGCTGGGCTGGCTCAGGCAGCTTGGAGTGCCAGCCATTTCTGCAAGCACCTTTTCAGCCCTTGGGGCCAACCCCAGGACCTTGGCTCTGTCCATCACCAGCAACCAATCCACCGACAGAATGTGGTTTCTGCCATCCTGGGCAGAAGCTAAAGGCCAACTTCACATTTCTGCTGAGAGAAGGTGACTTACCGCCTTCTCCGGCCCCAGCTCCAGGCGTTTTGAGGCCTCTGGTGCCTGGTGGTAGGTATGGTGTGTTTGTTCTGTCCCCCGGGCGCTGGAGTCACCTGGTGTCCCTGAATGACAGCTTTTTGGCTGTTAAAGGATGGCGTTTTCCTGCTGTCTTCTGTGCGTTTAGTTTTCTTGTTGTGTTCTCGAGCCCTGGAGCAGGAGCTCAGTGTGACTTGCTACCCACCTGATACCTCAGGGCAAGGCCCTTTTTCCCCCCAGCCAGGTGAGTGTTTTCTTCAAGCAGCTGAGGGCCCTGCGGGAGCCGAGGCTCTGTGCTGCGCCCCCAGCCCACAGCTGGGGCATATCACTGGAGCTGTTCCAGGCCCCACTGGAGAGCAGAGGGCCTGATCCCCCACCAGAGGGGTCCGGTGCGCAGAGCCGGCCTCCCAGTGTGCCAAAATGAACTGCTCTCAGCCGATGGCTGTATTCTGACTTTGAAGCCCGTTAGAGGTAGCAGGGGGGCTAGAGGAGGGAGATTCCACCTCCCTTCCCAAGTGACCCTCCTCCTGCCTCTGGTATCCTTCCTGCTGAAACGAAGCTCTGCTTCGAAGAGGTCAACAAGAATAAAAGAAAATTCTAACGTGTAACTCAGGCTGGATAAGGGGGTCTTGGCGCTTTCATACGCAGCTGTTGGGGGTTTCCTGTAAGTCCTGTGGCTTGTCCTGGCACTTAGGCAAGGGTGCTTGAGGTCAATTGGAGGTGGTAGAGTTTACTTTAAAAAGTAGCATCTTGGCCGGGTGCGCTGGCTCAAACCCATAATCCCAGCACATTGGGAGGCCGAGGTGGGCGGATCCCGGGGTCAAGAGATCCAGACCATCCTGGCCAACATGGTGAAACCCCATCTCTACTAAAAAGATAAAAATTAGCTGGGTGTGGTGGCGGGCGCCTGTAGTCCCAGCTACTTGGGAGGCCAAGGCAGGGGAATCGCTTAAATCCGGGAGGTGGAGGTTGCAGTGAGCCGAGATCACACCACTGCACTCCAGACTGGCGACAAATAAATAAATAAATAAATAAATAAATAAATAAGCATTTTGGCCAGGTGCCGTGGCTCACGCCTGTAATCCCAGCACTTTGGGAGGCCAAGGTAAGTGGATCACCTGAGGTTGGGAATTCAAGACCAGCCTGACTAACGTGGAGAAACTCCGTTTCTACTAAAAATTCAAAAAATATTAGCTGGGCGTGGTGGTGCATGCATGTAATCCCAGCTACTTGGGAGGCTGAGGCAGAAGAATTGCTTGAACCCGGGAGGCAGAGGTTGTGGTGAGCTGAGATCGCGCCATTGCACTCCAGCCTAGGCAACAAGAATGAAACTCCGTCTCAAAAATAAAAAAAAAAAAAAATCATCTCAGTCTGTTTGGGCTGTGATAACAAAATGCCATAGACTAGGTGGCTTATAAACATCAGAAATTTATGTCTGACCATTTTGGAGGCTAGAAGTCCAAGAATGAGTCACAAACAGATCCCATGTTTGGTGAGGGCCCACATACTGGTTCATAGGTGTCCCCATGTAGCTGTCCTCGTGGAGGAAGCGGGGAAATGCTCTCCTGGGGTCTCTAAAGGAAACTAAGCCCACCCATGGGGTGGGGGCCCACACTCATGATTGAATCACTTCCCAAAGGCCCCATCTGCTGTTAGCAGTGCCTTGGGGGTTAGGATCTCAACATACAAGTTTAAGGGGACACAAACTTTCTGTGACAAGTACGGTACGTGGAAGGAACAGATGAAAAGCTTTGTGTTGCTTTAGTACTGGGAACCAACCAGTTTGGGATGTTTCTTCCTGCAAGGCTGAACCGAGCCCCACACCATACTTTCTGTAATCAGTGGGCTGTTGATGGCCCTTCAGCCATGCCGATCAGTTTTTAGAAACTTGTGTTTGTTTTTTTTTTCTTTTGAGACGGAGTCTCTGTCACCGAGGCTGGGGTGCAATGGCGCGATCTTGGCTCACTGCAATCTCTGCCTCCCAGGGTTAAAGCAATTCTGCCTCAGCCTCCCGAGTAGCTGGGACTACAGGTGCGCACTACCACGCTCGGCTAATTTTTGTGTTTTTAGTAGAGATGGATTTTCACCATGTTGGCCAGGATGGTCTCAATCTCTTGACCTCATGATCTGCCTGCCTTGGCCTCCCAAAGTGCTGGGATTACAGGCATGGGCGACCGCACCCGGCCAGGAACCTGTGTTCTCTACCTCCCCTTGCACCTCTCTGTGGCTGCACAAGTGGGGAGGAAACTTGCCCCGCCTTGCGCAGGTGAGGCCAGGGCATCTTATCCCCCCCACCCCCAAGAGCCAAAGCCAGGGCTCACTTTCTGTCACCAGATGACAGATGTGGGCTGGGGAGGGCTCTGGTCTGCATGCACGGCTGCTTCCAGCCTAGCTGTGCCACTTGCGCCCTGCTGGTCCTTCCCCCACTTACGTCCTGAGGGGACTCCTCTACCCCTTCCAGCTGTGACCGCAGGACCCAAGGGAAGCAGAACCGTGCCGAGCAAATGGAATAGTGGTGTAGGCCTCTGGGTGTTGGGTGCAGGGCAGGGGGCGGGCACAAGGGCTCCTTGCTGAGGATATTATAAGGGTCCAAGGCAGGAGATACTTGACCAAGGTCCATTCCAATCACTTGATGCCTTCATGCTGGAGAGCTTTGAGTAGTTTCCCTGGCAGTGGAGGGGCAGCAAGGGAGCAGTCTGGGGCAGAGCCTATGCCTCAGTCTTCTCATCTTTTAACTGGGGGGTCACGCAATGCCCAATCCCAGGTGCTTGTGACGATTAACTGGGATAGGCAGTGCTAACGTAATGCCTGGGAATGAGGACTGGTGGGCCTAGTTGTGCCTCACCCTCCAGCCACATCCAAGCCCCAGCACAGCAAGGTGCTCCCAGCTGCCAGGCCAGCCCCTGGTCAGAGTGCAGCTGTCCGGGAAGCAAGCTCAGTCTAGAGTCCCTCTCCTTAGATGGCCAGACCCCAACACAAGCCTGATGTAGGCCAATCTGTAGAGGCTACTTGCTTCAGGTAGCTCTAAATTTGCCATCTCAAACCATGGCTTAAAAAAAAAAAAAGAAAAATCCAGGATAAGTTAAAAGCATTCATGGTTCATGTTCATGGTTCCATCACCTAGCCAAGGTTAATGTCTGGGTCTTCCGTTTCTAGCCAGAGAAATGGAAACAAATCAGTTTTGCTAAGAACTTTGCATGACCTCAGGCCCTGGGCTGCTGGGTCTTGGGCTGTCCTGATGGGCTGTGAAATCTCACCCACTCCCTTCCCCACAAGGCAAGGACAGCCCCCGCCCTGCCTGCCTGGGAGCAGGGTATGGGCTTGCCCAGGCCTCAGTGTCTTAACACTCAGAACCTTTGGCTGTGGTGACTCAAATTCCTTGTTTTACTTTCACCAAGTGACCCAGAGCCAGGAGCCTTGATGACTGTGGTAAGGCAGTGACTACCCCTGCTCAGAATGCAAGGATCGCTAGGGAAGACTGTAGAAGAAAAAGGACTCCAAAAATGGAGAATCTAAATGTAGTCGTTTGAAAATGTCACCCATAGATCCTCTGCCCCTAACTCTGATAAATTTCACCAAATAGCATTTCCTTTTTCTAAATCCACTTGTATGCACTTCACACTTCTCTTCAGGAAAACTTAGCTGTGGGATTGTCCTCAAACGGGGACCATTTATTCCCGTAGAGCTGACCTGTTCAGAGCTCGTTTCCCTATCTGCTGCTAATATTTTAAAAAGCAAACAAAAACAGCCAGGTATGGTGGCTTATGCTTGTAATCCCAGCATTTTGGAGGTTGAAGTGGGAGGACTGCTTCAGGCCCGGGGTTCGAGACTAGCCCGGGCAACATAGACATCTCTACAAAAAATAATTAGCCAGGTGTGGTGTATACCTATGGGCCCAGCTACTCAGGAGGCTGAGGTGGGAGGATGGCTTGAGTCCAGCAGGGCAAGGCTGCAGTGAGCCATGATTATCCCTGGGATTACAGACTGGTCTCAAACTCCTGGCTTCAAGCAATTCTCCCAGCTCAGCCACCCTAAGTAGTGGGATTACAGGTGTCAGCCACTGTGCCCGGCCAATATTTGCATTTTAATGACATTTTGCTTTTGTAATCTATATATATATTTTAAATCTTAATTCCTTAAGGTTGTAGTGGAGAAAACCCAGGTGGGTTCCAAAGACAAACACCAGTGACTCTGGTGACCTGCACTGGGTCATCTCTGCATTGCTTGCTGAATTCCTGAGACAATGAGACCAATTCGTTCAGCGGCTGGGGCCTCTGGCAGTCAGGGAGGCCACTGGGGCTCACTTGCTTGCATGGGTTTCAGAAGGAACCTTCCAGGTTCAGACTGCAGGCCAGACCCTGACTAAATATTAGCGTTTTCCAGAGGGACAGAACCAATGGGCTGTATGTATATATAGAAGGGGAGTTAATTAGGGAGAAGTAGCTCACAGGATTACACAGTGAAGCTCCAGAATAGGCCGTCTACAAGCTGTGGAGAGAAGCCGGTAGCGTGACTCAGTCCAAGTCCAAAAGCCTCAAAACCAGGAAAGCCCACAGTGCAGCCTTCAGTCTGTGGCAGAAGGCTCCAGGAAGCTGCTGGTGCAAGTCCCAGAGTCCAAAGGCCAAAGAACCTGGAGTCTGATGTCCAACAGGAGAGAAGAGGAGGCAAACATCTGGCACAGGAAGAGGGAGAGGGCTGGAGAAGACTCAGCAAGCTGCTCACCCCCCTTCTTCCACCTGTTCTAGCTGTGCTGGCAGCCGATTGGATGGTACCCACCCACATTCAGGGTGGGTCTTCCTCTCTCAGTCCACCGAGTCAAGTCGTGTCAGTCTCCTCTGGCAACACTGTTACAGACACCCAGAAAAAAAACCAACCGTCTGAGCATCCCTTAATCCAATGAAGTTGACACCTAACATTAACCACTGCACCAGTACCACCTGTGTGTGAGCTGGTGGTCTAAGGTGGGGATATGGTGCACAGATCTGTCCCTGGTAGGGAGGGTCAACAGGTGAGTGGCAACACCCAGGTGAGCATATTGAGCTGGGGTCACCATCCAGCTGAATATGAACATCCCAGGTCCTCGGCTGGATTCTAGAAGAGGCTGGTAGTGAATTCATCCTTAAGGGCAGTGGGGTCTCTGCCGTGTCTCAAAAGCCAGTGCCTCCAGGGGCAGGCCCCAGCGCTGTTGGGCACATTGAGCCTGGCTCTGGGGGGTGAGGGGCTGGGTGTTGGTGACAGGGCTTATTTTTAATGCTGGATGCTCTTAAGTATCCAGTGTGGGATCAGGCAGACTCCTCAACCACTACCAGTTGTGTGGGGTGGTCTCTCGTTTCCTCTGCTGTTAAGTGCAAGCAGTCACCTGGGGAAGCATGTGCAGGACATCAGCCACGCTTTTTTTTTTTTGAGATGGAGTCCTGCCGTCGCCCAGGCTGGAGTGCAGTGGCGCGATCTCGGCTCACTGCAAGCTCCGCCTCCCAGGTTCACGCCATTCTTATGCCTCAGCCTCCTGAGTAGCTGGGACTACAGGTGCCCCCACCATGCCCAGCGGCCAGTTTTTTGTATTTTTAGTAGAGACAGGGTTTCACCGTGTTAGCCAGGATGGTCTCAATCTCCTGACCTCGTAATCTGCCTGCCTCAGCCTCCCAAAGTGCTGGAATTACAGGTGTGAACCACCGCGCCCGGCACCCAAGGCTTCTTTGCCAAGATGGCAGGGAAGCCTCCAGTTATGCCACGGGCTCTCAGCTTTGGTGTGGAGAGCAGGGAGGGGCTTTTTACAAAACTCTGATGGGGTTGGGGGGTACATGGCATCGGAGACTAGGTTTCAAGGCCAGGCTAGCTGCTTGGTAGAGGAAAGCACTTAACCCAGCGGAGCCATGGTTCCTGCAGAAAACGGACAGTAGATGCTGTCTTGCTGGCAGCTGGAGGTTGAAACCACTGTGTGTGACATCCTGGCCAGTGCCTAGTCTCAGCTAGATCCAGCAAGGCTGGGGTGGGGGGTCATTTTCTTCTCCTTGGTTGTGCATTGCACAAGCTGCCGATGTGGCTCAACACAGGGACTAAAAACCCTTCCAGTAAATGTCGATGGGGTACGATGCGCTGCATGCTGCTAACCTGAGTGGGCTGAGAGACTTGGAAATTCCAACAGGTTTGATTTGTGAAGCTTTAATTTGCAGTCGTGCCTGACTGTAAGCCTTCACTAGAGAGCCTCAATATGAACAAGAACACCCCATTATGGATGAGGCAACTGGGGCTCCAGAGATGAGGGCGCACACCCGGGGTGGCAGAGCAGGCCGGGAAGCAGGAGCTGAGCCTGGGTCTGTTTGATTTCAGATGCCTAGCCCAGTCCATGGTGCAGCACAATCCTGCAGTTTGGTTTTCAGACACGCAGGAGTTGCCTGTAGAGATGTAAAAACCACAAAGGCATCTGGTATCCAGAAACTATGAAGAACTCCTACAGCTCAACAACAAAGACAGACAACCCAATTTAAAAATGGGTGACGAGATCGGGCGCAGTGGCTCACGCCTGTAATTCCAGCACTTTGGGAGGCCGAGGCTGGTGGATCACCTGAGGTCACGAGTTTGAGACCAGACCGGCCAACATGGTGAAACCCCGTCTCTACTAAAAATACAAAACAAATTAGCTGGGTATGAAGGCGGATGCCTATAATTCCAGCTACTTGGGAGGCTGAGGCAGGAGAATTGCTTGAATCCAGGAGGCAGAGGTTGCAGTGAGCCAAGATCATACCACTGCACACCAGCCTGGGCACAAGAGCGAAACTCCATCTCAAAAAAAAAAAAAAAGGTGAAGAACTTAAATAGACATTCTCCAAAGAATGTATACCAATGGCCAGTAAGTAAGCCTATGGAATGATGATCAATGTCATTAGTGATTAGGAAAATGCGAATCAAAACCACAATGAGATGCCACTTCATACCCACTAGGATGACAATACACTAGGATGGCTATAATACAAGAAAAGGAAAGCAACAAGTGTTCACAAGGATATGGAGAAGCAGTAACCTTGGTTTGCTGCTGGTGGGTGTAAAACGGTGCATCCACTGTGGAAAAGTTTAGAGGTTCCTCAAAAAGTTAAAACGTGGAGTTATGGTATGAAACTACAACCCCAGCCGGGCGCAGTGGCTCAAGCCTGTAATCCCAGCACTTTGGGAGGCTGAGACGGGCGGATCACAAGGTCAGGAGATCGAGACCATCCTGGCTAACACGGTGAAACCCCGTCTCTACTAAAAAATACAAAAAACTAGCCGGGCGAGGTGGCGGGTGCCTGTGGTCCCAGCTACTCGGGAGGCTGAGGCAGGAGAATGGCGTAAACCCGGGAGGCGGAGCTTGCAGTGAGCTGAGATCCGGCCACTGCACTCCAGCCTGGGCGACAGAGCCAGACTCAGTCTCAAAAAAAAAAAAAAAAAAAGAAAAAAGAAACTACAACCCCATTCCTAGGCATATGCCCAAAATAACTGAAAACAGGTCATCAGACACTCACACACCAATGCAACAACAGTGCTATTCACAATAGCCAAAAGGTGGAAACAACTCAAATGTCCATAAACTGACAAATGGATAAACTCGTGGTATATTCATACAGTGGACTATCAGTCATAATCATCAAGGACCGACACATGCTACAATGTGGATGAGCCTGACAAACATCTGCCAAGTCAAAGAAACCAGACACAGGCGGTCATGTATGGTAGGATTCCATTTTCTGTTTTCTTGAGACAGAGTTTCACTCTTGTTGCCCAGGCTGGAGTGCAATGGCCCAATCTCAGCTCACTGCAACCTCTGCCTCCTGAGTAGCTGGGATTACAGGCGTGAGCCACCACGCCCTGGCTAATTTTTGTATGTTTAGTAGAGATGGGGTTTCATCATATTGGTCAGGCTGGTCTTGAACTCCTGATCTCAAGTGATCTGCCTGCTTTGGCCTCCCAAAGTGCTAGGATTACAGGCGTGAGCCACTGTGCCCAGCCTGGTATGATTCCATTTAAACAAAATATACAGAGTAGGTAAATCCATAGAGACAAAAAGTGGTTGGTGGTTCCCCGGGGCTGGGAGAGGCAAAACCACACATGCAGGGCCACAACCCACACCCACTCAGAGATGCTCCAGGAACAATCTCAGGAATCTGCATTTATAAAAATCCTCCCCAATACTCCACCAGGACACAGAGCCACTGGTCTATGGGGCCAGGAGCGCAAGACCTGAGAACAATTCTAGTTTCTTCAACAACTAGCAACATGACTGGGCAACTCACACCCACCCCTGCTCATCTGCTAAACTGTAAATCAGAGTCCATATGGCTTGTATTATTCATAAGGTTTTTGTGAAGGCAAACAGGGAACATGGCCACCACTGGAAAAAGTGGAAGATGGAAAGTTAGTGATCTGAATCTGAACCTTTCATTGGACATCTTCTGTGCTCTGAGGGACCACCTGTGGGGTGGGAAGAAATTGGGCACAGTGCTTACCATGTGGAAAGGGAGGAAGGGCTGTCCACATGGGACACGAGGGACAAACATGAGGGACAGAGGCTGGTGAGACCTTCCAGGGTGAGCTCCTTCCAGCACTGGCTGATACCTGTTGCTTCTGCAAATGTTCCCCAGACCCTCTGCACTCTCACAGGTCAGAGTAAAAAAAGGTTGGATTATTTATTTAAAACAAAAAGTCTGAGAGACAGGGTCTTGCTCTGTCACCCAGGCTGGAGTGCAGTGGTGTGATCATGGCTTGCTGCAGCCTCAAACTCTTGGGTTCAAAGGATCCTCCCACTTCAGCCTCCTGAGCAGCTGGGACTAAAGGCATGTACAACTGTGCTTGGCTGTATCTTTAATAGAGAGAAGGTCTAACTATGTTGCCCAATCTGGTCTTCAACTCCCGACCTCAAGCAATCCTCCAGCCTTGACTTCCCTAAGTGCTGGATTAGGTGTGAGCCTCCACGCCCCGTTGGGGTTGGATTCTTTTATTTTTTTTAATTTTTAAATTTTTTTTGAGACTGCGTCTCGCTCTGTCACCCAGGCTGGAGTCCAGTGACAGAATATCGGCTAACTGTAACCTCTGCCTCCTGGGTTCAAGCAATTCTCCTGCCTCAGCCTCCTGAGTAGTTGGGTCTACAGGCACATACCGCCACGCCTGGCTGATTTTTTGTATTTTAGGAGAGACAGGGCTTCACCGTGTTGCCCAGGCTGGTCTCCAACTCTTGAGCTCAGGCAATCCACCCACCTCAGCCTCCCAAAGCGCTGAGATTACAGGCGTGAGCCACTGCACCCAGCCTGGGTTCTTTATTAAGGCAATGAATTCTGGGTGTCCTGGCTTAACTAAAGAGGGAATGAAGCTTCTTCTGCAGGATCAGTGTTACCACAGCCACTTCCTTGTATTATACCGTCCTTCTCAGGACATCTATGAGAGAAGTCCTGGGCAGCTTGGACATGGCCTGCCCCATGAGTGCTGCCGGCTCACCTGGGGCTTTCTGGAGGTGAAGGAAGCAGTCCTGGGAGCTTCTTCCTTTGGCACACAGTGGGCTTCGGCTAGGACTGCACCAATCCTCTGCTAACAGCAACCACCCTTGGGGGGTCCGAGGGAGCAGCTGCGTGACTTTTCAGCAGTGGCTATGGTCACTTCTGAGGCTTGGGAAGAGGGCCACTGTCCAACAGAGCTGGCCTGCTCCACAGTGGTCTGGACCTTGTGCCCCTTAACACAAAAAGGCCCGACTCCAAAGGCCAACACTGTCCTCCAAGTTTCCAGGACACTAAATGGCCACTTGGTCCTGGTTAACTCATTTCCCAACACAAAGGAGACAGGTCTGAGAAAGTGGCGCTCTCTACCCTACCCTGAGCTCATCTGTTCTGAGGACAAAAGGGACGGGTGTGTCCAGGTTGGTGGCAAAGGCTGCATTTCCGGGGTTTCTTTGCTGTGGACCCCGTGTCTGAGGAACTGGCCCGGGGCCTTTTGCTTCTGGCTTCTGACCCCAGGATTCTTCCTCTGTCTCCTGTCCAGGATGGGGCTCCAGAAGTCCCTGTGGGGAGAGTCAGGGGAGGACTGAGGTTAGAACTGACATGCAGAAGTGGCAAGTCCTGAACACAATGGCTCATGCCTGTAATCCCAGCACTTTAGGAAGCCGAGGCAGGAGGATTGCTTGAGCCCAGGAGTTCAAGATCAGCCTGGGCAACATGGCGAAACCCTGACTAAAAAAAGGTAGATGGGCGGATCACGAGGTCAGGAGATCGAGACCATCCTGGCTAACATGGTGAAACTCCGTCTCTACCAAAAAATACAAAAAAAAAAACACTAGCCGGGCACGGTGGCGGGCGCCTGTAGTCCCAGCTACTCAGGAGGCTGAGGCAGGAGAATGGCATGAACCCGGGAGGTGGAGCTTGCAGTGAGCTGAGATTCGGCCACTGTACTCCAGCCTGGGGGACAGAGCGAGACTCCGTCTCAAAAAAAAAAAAAAAAAAAAAGTAAAAATTAGCCAGGTATGGTGCATGCCTGTGGTCACAGCTACTTGGGAGGCTGAGGTGGGAGGATGCCTGAGCCTGGGAGGCTGCAGTGAGCTGTGATCACACAACTGCACTCCAGCCTGGGCAACAGAGCGAGACCCTGTCTCAAAAAAAAAAAAAAATGTAGCAGCAGATGATATGGATGAATCAACTTTTTTTTTTGAGACGGAGTCTGGCTCTGTCGCCCAGGCTAGAGTGCAGTGGCGCAATCTCGGCTCATTGTAAGCTCTGCCTCCTGGGTTCACGCCATTGTCCTGCCTCAGCCTCCCGAGTAGCTGGGGCTACAGGGACCCACCACCATGCCTGGCTAATTTTTTGTATTTTTAATAGAGACAGGGTTTCACCGTGTTACCCAGGATGGTCTCAATCTCCTGACCTCATGAGCTGCCTGCCTCGGCCTCCCAAAGTGCTTAGATTACTGGCGTGAGCCACCGTACCCGGCCGGCTGAATCAACTTTTACACAGCCACGTACACCCCACCAGCCAGCCTCCCTTCACACTGTGTCCAACTCTGTAAGGCTGAGGTGCGATATGCCTGCTGCCTTATGTTACCTGACACCTCTCCCTCAAGAATCCTAAGCTCCTGGAGACATCATCCCACACTCACTTGGTGAGTGGACACTGGCATCACTTTGTGCTGAGCTTTTTACAGAGGCAGAAACCCAAGCAAGCTGATCTGTGTGGTGGGGTGGGAAAGACAAGCAGCCTGTGACCAGCAACCTGCGACCCACCTTCCTGCAGGGAAGTCCAGCTCTGGATCCCTTCCTGTCCCTCAATGGGCCTTTCCAGACCAGCTGCCCATTTACCCAGGACAGTCAGCCAGCCAGTCTTGGGGTCAGATACCATGTTCTTCCAAGTGGGGAGACAATAGGCCAGACTGCATCTCGCTTCAAATGTGGGCCTCTCACTGCAATGGCCATCTCTGGGCCCCACTGGCACTGGTAGCCAGTTCCAAGTCCCACAGTTTTTACCAAGCCTCTGGGTTCTTTCTGTGCATGCCGGGCTGGTGACACATGTATAAGAATCATAGTCTGAGACTAAACTCCTTTCTAAAACAGGAACCCTATGAATGTAGGCAGGGGCCATCTTGTTGAGCAAACTTGAGACAGAGAGGCTAAGTCACTTGTTCAAGGTTATACTGCTGAGCTTTGGAACCAGATTCGCCCAACTCCAAAGCTCCCACTAGGCCTTTGGGTCATTCTCAGCTACTTAATTAAGCTCTGCTGTGCACTGGAGCAGGAGGAACCATTCAAAATGCCTCCACCTACACCACTCAACTTGATGCAATGTCTAGGTGCCACTTCTCATGACACCCAGTTCCCGGACATTGGCCCAAGCTGTGTCACCCTGGGCAGGTTCCTAAATATCATCGGGGTTGGTGTCTTTATCTGAAGAAATGAGGCTGGCCCGGGCATGGTGGCTCACGCCTGTAATCCCAGCACTTTGGGAGGCCAAGGCAGGCAGATAACCTGAGGTCAGGAGCTCGAGACCAGCCTGACCAACATGGTGAAACCCATGTCTCTACTAAAAATACAAAATTAGCTGTGCGTGGTGGTGCACGCCTGTAATCCCAGCTACGTGGGAGGCTGAGGCAGGAGAATCACTTGAACCCGGGAGGTGGAAGTTGCAGTGAGCCAAGATCGCACCATTGCACTCCAGCCTGGGCAACAAGAGCAAAACTCAGTCTCAAAAAAAAAAAAAAAAAAAGAAAGAAAGAAATGAGGCTGATGCTTATGGTCTGCCAAGGGTCACGACAGCTGCAAGGGCACAAGGCCACTGGGAAGGCCTATGTCCTCATTCTGGTGTCTGTTGCTATGGGACCCTGAGCAACACCCGCTTCATGTGTCTGGGTCTCACCTTTCTCACTTATAAGTAAAATTGTGATCATAATGCTTACCCGGTAAGGATGGAAGATGCATAGGAAGTATACTTAGCATAGTGCCAGGCATAGGGCAAATGACACCATTACTGGTAGCTACCCTTTAATCTGGAATGAGGACTGTACAATCATCACCTTGCTGAAAGTGATCAAGTGAGGAAACAGAGGTGCAAGGCAGCCCAGGTGCCCCTCCCAATCCCACCATGATCCTGCCTTGCCTTCTTTCTCCTGTCCCCAGTCTCTGAGGTAGATACCTGAAAACCCAAGGCAGGGATTCCCATGCCCCTCCCTGCCTCACCTGGAGCGGTGTTCTCATCGACCCACTGGAAGAAGCCACACTGCTGCTCTCTCGGCTTGGCACACGTGTGGAACTGGCGCCCCTTGTTGGGCCCATCCTTCTGCACAGTCCGTGTGACGGCAGGCTGGCTGCACAGGCAGGATGTGCCAGTACCACTGCCATCACCAGGGTTGCCAAACCCACCCAGGTGGATCCCTGGGCCTGGTGGGCGTCCCAGGGAGCTGCCTAGGGGTCTATATGCCGAGGCGGGAGGCCCTCCTCCTCCCTGATTGGGGCTGTCTGCCCACAGGAAGAAGTTGCAGCTACCCCCGTTACACTTAAAGAATTGCCGGCCCTGGTTGGGGCCCTCCTTACGGACAGTAAGCAGCACAGCCTCCTGGCCACAGTTGCAGGTCACAGAATTGCTTTCACCAGCAGCCGTGGGTGGTGGGAGGGTCTGGGCCAGAGCCTTTGAGGGCCCAGTCTGTCTGCTGTCAGCAGGCTGGGGATGCTGGCTATTGTCCATCCTGTTCAGAGACTGGCTAGCCTGCAGGTGACCAGAGGGCTGGATAGCCCTGGGGGGGCCCCGTGAAAATCTCAGGTCCAGGATCTCCCTCAGGGTCTCGTCGCATCCACCGATGCAGCAAACAAACTCCAGAGGCATGGTCGGGGGAAGGCTACCGCGCTTAAACTTTAACTTCAACCTAGTGAGGCCAGAAGATGGGGAAAAAACATTAACAACCAGGTGCCAGCTTCTCCTTAGTCCACTGAGGGCTGCTTTAGCCCTAGGCCTCTCTCCACCATTCCTTATGCATCAGGAAGCCCACGCAAGTTCCCTGTGAGGCCCTCCGTCAGCCCACTACAAGCCCTTGCCAGTCATCACAGGAGTGGACAGTGGGAAGCAGTGCAGATGAAATCTAAGATCCCAGTAATTCACTAAAATAAAAACACCTCTGAGAAGTTCCATGTCTCTATATCGGCAGTTCTCCAAGTGTGGTTCCAGGGTGCCTGAGCCCTTTCAAGGAGAATGCAAAACTATTTTATAGGCCGGTTGTGGTGGCTCATGCCTGTAATCCCAGCACTTTGGGAGGCGGAGGCGGAGGCGGGTGGATCATTTGAGGTCAGGAGTTCGAGACCAGCCTGACCACCATGGTGAAACCCTGTCTCTACTAAAAATACTAAAAAAATTAGCTGGGCATGCTGGCATGTGTCTGTAGTCCCAGCTACTTAAGAGGCTGAGACAGGAGAATCGCTTGAACCCGGGCGGTGGAGGTTGCAGTGAGCTGAAATTGTGCCACGACACTCCAGCCTGGGTGACACAGTGAAGACTCTGTCACACACACAAAAATTTTTATAATAGTTCTAAGGCCGGGCATGGTGGCTCATGCCTATAATCCCAGCACTTTGGGAGGGCGAGGCAGGTGGATCACGAGGTCAAGAGATTGAGACCATCCTGACCAATATGGTGAAACCCCATCTCTACTAAAAATACAATAATTAGCTGGGCGTGGTGGCACATGCCTGTAGTCCCAGCTACTCAGGAGGCTGAGGCAGGAGAACCTCTGGAACCTGGGAGTCGGAGGTTGCAGTGAGCCGAGATTGCGCCACTGCACTCCAGCCTGGCGACACAGCAAGACTCTGTCTTAAAAAAAAAAAAAAGAAAATTCTAAGAGGTTATGTCTATTTTGCTCTTATTCTTCCATGTGTATACAATGGAGTCTCCCAGAGGTGCCAGCACACGCAATGACTCAGCAGACTGACTGCAGAAGCAGATATGGGAATCTAGCTCTCTTCTATTAAGCCAGACATACAAATTGCAAAATGTAAAACAATGTCATTCATGTCATTGTTATTTTGCTTTGGAAAATAAGTATTTTATTACCCTAAAAAACATGGTATTTACGGTAGTATGCAATGCATTTACTAGAAATAAATCATTAATTATTATTTTTTTTTTGAGACAGTCTCACTCTGTTGCCCAAGCTGGAGTGCAGTGGCGTGATCTTGGCTCACTGTAACCCTCACTTCCCGGGTTCAAGCGATTCTCCTGCCTCAGCCTCCCAAGTAGCTGTGACTACAGGCGCACGCCACCACGCCCAGCTAATTTTTTCTACTTTTAGTAGAGACGGGATTTCACCATGCTGGCCAGGATGGTCTTGATCTCTTGACCTCGTGATCCGCCCGCCTCAGCCTCCCGAAGTGCTGGGATTACAGGCGTGAGCTACTGTGCCTGGCCAAATTACTGAATATTTTAAAAGATGTTTCCACTTTAATTTCACATATGGTACATACTGATCAACCACCACCAACAAAAGCTCTCTGGGCTCCTCAATGATCTTTCAGACTGTTAGGGGGCTGGTGACCAAGAGGTCTGAGAACTACTGTCTTGTACTAGGGCTGTGCACTTTCTAGAGGAACTTAAGTAATTTATTTATTCATTTATTTCTTTTTTTTTGGAGACGGAGTCTCGCTCTGTCACCTAGGCTGGAGTGCAGTGGCGCGATCTGGGCTCACTGTAAGCTCCGCCTCCCAGGTCCGTGCCATTCTCCTGCCTCAGCCTCCTGAGTAGCTGAGACTACAGGCGCCTGCCACCACGCCTGGCTTTTTTTTTTTTTTGAGACGGAGCCTCGCTCTGTCACCCGGGCTGGAGTGCAGTGGCTGGATCTCAGCTCACTGCAAGCTCCGCCTCCCGGGTTTACGCCATTCTCCTGCCTCAGCCTCCCGAGTAGCTGGGACTACAGGCGCCCACCACCTCGCCCGGCTAGTTTTTTGTATTTTTTTTAGTAGAGACAGGGTTTCACCATGTTAGCCAGGATGGTCTCGATCTCCTGACCTTGTGATCCGCCCGCCTCGGCCTCCCAAAGTGCTGGGATTACAGGCTTGAGCCACCGCGCCCGGCCACGCCTGGCTTTTTGTATTTTTAGTAGAGACGGGGTTTCACCGTATTAGCCAGGATGGTCTCGATCTCCTGACCTCGTGATCTGCCCGTCTTGGCCTCCCAAAGTGCTGGGATTACAGGCCTGAGCCACTGAGCCCAGGCTATTCATTTATTTCTAGAGACAGGTCTGGCTCTGTTATCCAGGTTGGAGAGCAGTGGTGAAATCATGGCTCACCACAGCCTAGACCTCTGGGATCAAGCGATCCTCCTGCCTCAGCCTCCTGAGCAGCTGGGCCTATAGGCATATGTCACCACATCTGGCTAATTTAAAAAATTTTTTGGCCAGGCACAGTGGCTTATACCTATAATCCCAGCATTTTGGGAGGCCGAGGTGAGCGGATCACTTGAGGCCAGGAGTTCGAGACCAGCCTGACCAACACAGTGAAATCCTGTCTCTACTAAAAATACAAAAAGTAGCCAGGGATAGTGGTACATGCCTGTAATCCCAGCTACTCAGGACGCTGAGGCAGGAGAATTGCTTGAACCCAGAAGGCGGAGGTTGCAGTGAGCCAAGATTGCACCACTGCACTCCAGCCTGGGCAACCCAGTGAGACTCTTAAAAAAAAAAAAAAAAATTTTTTTTCTTTTTAGAGATAGGGTCTTGCTATGTAGCCTAAGCTTGGATGTTGTATTTAATACGCAAATAATTTCCTAAGCCTTGTGTAACAATGATCTATATGGAGAGGGCAGGGAAACAGGCCTTCATGGTTCTTTGCCCATGGCCTACTCCAAACAGGGTCATACCTGCCAAAGCAGGGACAGCGTGGAACACAACAGAACCGGATCAGGCCTGCCTACCTGGCTGCTGCAGAACACAGCTACACCCCTGCAGGGCCTGAGTGGAATCCCCGACACTCCTCTCTGGGTTCTGACAGGAGCAAGGGAAAGATGGGCGCCGTGGTGTACACACTCCAGAGGAGGCGCCTGACTCAAGCGCCCAGCTCACCTGTACACAGGATGTGGCTGACAAACTGGACACACGCTGCTGTCCCTGCTGGCCTCCAGCACCGAGTCAGGAAGCCACATGGCTGAGCGACACTCCGGGAAACCCATGCAGCTGAGGTAGAACCTGGGGACAAGGTGCCATGTCAGATGGTAGGAGTGCAGGGGACGCTCTCAGCTGTTGGCCATCAGCTGAGGCAGCCTTTTCTCAGCTGACCAAGGACAACATTCCCTTTTCTGGATGACACTTAACTGGATACACAAGCACTCATATTGAATTGATTGGGGGAAAATGAGCCTTCTCACATCCCAAAAGCACAAAGCAGCTATTGCTGACCCTGCTTTCCATTTAGAAAACCGACAACCAACCAAGGTGACGCCAGGGGCTCTGCGCTGTGCACTCACACATTCTTGCCTTTCTGCCTCGTGCCAAGTCTGGGCAGTGTCAGGGAGCCCCTCAGTTTGCATGTGAGTAAATGGTGGCTTGATGTGGGCTGGAAACCTGCCCAGAGACACGCATGCGTGTGGAGACGGGAGCCAGGAATGGAAACCCATCTGTGTGTGACAGAGCCCCACCCGCAACATCTACACCCCACCCACTACCCAATCCATCCCATCCCTGTCTCTCCTGGCCAATGTTTTTCAACACCTTGCAGTCATGAAACATTAGGGTTTGACTAGCCAATATGCATGTGATTTACAAATTCCTCATGAGTGTGCCTGGGTACACTATGAAGAAAAAAAAGCCCTGAACTCCAATCATTTAAATAAGAAATTTACAATCTCAGAAATGGAAATTATCAGATAAACCCTGGAGTGGCAAATCCCACAAGATAATCTCCTGACCTTCTGGAGTAACTCAAGAGAAGCATTACAAAAGAATAACAGAAGAACAAAAGAATAATAATTCTCCACTTCAGAGAAGTGGAGAATTCAGAGCTAAAACAAAAGTAGTTATTCTCTGTCCTTATATTCCAATGAGTACTAATCCAATAACCTACCGATGTTAAAGGAAAACCCATCAACGTCATTTATTAAGTGCTGAAATATATGCCCATTCAGTCATTGGGCTGAGCCTAGAGTGGCACTGGCTTCTGTCTGTGAGTGACGTGAGCCCTGACACCTGCTTCCAGGTCTGGCCCTTAGACCTCGTGTTTCTGAGAGCGTGGGTGGCCTTCTCTTCACTTGGGCCAGCCAGGTTAATGATGGCTGGAGGTGAGGAGTCAAGAAACCTCCTTTCTTATTCAGCAGCAAGGACCGCAGCAGCCCCAGGTGGGTCAGGCAGGAGGGAGAAAGGCAGTGTAAACCTGGTTTCAAACTCTGCCTTTGCTGCCCACCACGGCTGCTTGACTCTAAGCAAGCACCTCAGCCCTCTAAGCTGCATAAAAATCCCTGCCTTGCAGGGTAGTTATGAGAATGGGATAAGGTAATGCTTACAGAGCACCACCCTGCATCATGCCAGTGAGGGACAGCACCTGATAATGGCCGCCACCCCTCCAGCACGTCTTTCCCTGTGAACTTCGTCCAGTGGCCAGTCACTGGCTTGAACAACCTGATGTGAGGCTAAATTGCCCACTTGGATCTACTACATTTAAAGTAGATTTTCAGGCCCTATTCAGAACTAAAACTAGGAGAGAAGAAAAGTAGTATCTGCTGAGTATCTACAACACATCAGGCAATGTGCTATATATATAGTCCCGACCGTTTTCACCAAATCCTCACCCTTAACACAGTCTTGTGAGTACTGACCTTGTTTTACAAAAGAAATTGGGGCTCAGAGCAGGTAAGTAACTTGCTTCAGGCCACACCGCTTATATGCGGCAGAAGTGGCATTTGAACCCAGACCTACCTAGATCTGAAGCTCATGCTCTTCCATGTGTTACACATTGGGTATACGATGTCCTACCCGCAGGGGACAAAAAAACCCCACTATCACTCGGTTGTCCACCTGCTCTGAATTGCCATAGTGCTTTACACCTCAAAGGCCTGATCCCATCCTGCTATGCTTCTAGGTCAACACCTTGCCTGCAGGTTGGCAACCACAGGCCTGCCTTGAAAGATTCCATGGAGTGAAATGGCAGGGCCTTTCGAGCTGTGGCTGACACTGCAGGTGCTAGGGAGCAGAGGTGGGGGCAGAAGGCGACGTACTGACCCGCCGTTCTTCTTGGTCTTGAGGACCATGTCCTTGTTGCACTGTGGGCACTTCCTGATGGGCTCTGGCATGGCTGGGTAGATCTCTTCTTGCTGGGCCAACTCTGTCCCATTCCCAAAGTACTGGGCCAAGGCCTCATCCAATCTGAAGAAAAGGCAAAGACAGACACCCATCAGCCGGCAATCGCTGCAAAGGCACCTACAACACTCTTATGTGCACACAACAGGCGTGACCTTGGGAACCAGCTAGTCAGTGAGCTGCAGGCCTCCTGCAGAGAACAGATGGCAAACAGAGAAGACTAAGCTCACCATGGGCCCTGGTGCCAAACCAACTCCTGGGAGGAGAGTCCAGATACAGGCAGATGCTTCTGCTTGTCACCAGCCCACATTAAAAAGTAAAACTGGGCCAGACGTGGTGGCTCACGCCTGTAATCCCAGCACTCTGGGAGGCTGAGGCGGGTGGATCACCTGAGGTTGGGAGTTCAAGACCAGCCTGACCAACATAGTGAAACCTCATCTCTACTAAAAATACCAAATCAGCCAGGCGTGGTAGTGCATGCCTGTAATCCAAGCTACTCAGGAGGCTGAGGCAGAATTGCTTGAACCCAGGAGGCAGAGGTTGCGGTGAGCCGAGATCACACCATTGCACCCCAGCCTGGGCAACAAGAGCAAAACTCCGTCTCAAATAAAAACAAACAAACAAACAAACAAAAAAGTAAAACTGCACAGGGTCCATGTACAGACCAGGAGTGTCTGTCTGCATTAAGTTTAAACTAGCTCATGCCTGCCTTTTCACAACTAGCATGCGGTAGTCTGAAGAATAGGAAATAACAAACTGTTACTCTCTATTACAGTCTCACAACATGCATCAGACACCAGATGTGTGGGCGTTTTCCCCACACACCAAGTAACTCTCCCGCCAGACACCAGTTGGACATCCTCTAATTCAATTCAATTCTGACACTATGCACCTGGAGATCCATCTGACAGTTAAGGGCTCAGTCCCAGAAGACTGCCCCCCAATCCCCTCAGATGTCAGTCACAAATCCCAGGGTGTGACTTGTGCTTCTGAATGACTGGTTGTAACCTGGGGTTCCTTAGACCCCCTCCTTGGTTTGAATAACTCAACAGAGTGGCTCACAGAGCAAGGGATGTGGGGAAGGAGTAGCTTCCATGCCCTCTCCCAAACACGCACCCTCCAGGAATCTTTACCTGTTCAGCTATTTGGATGTGCCCCAAACCCAACTGTTTGGGTGTTTTTTTTTTTTGTTTGTTTGTTTTTAAGTCTCACTCTGTTGCCCAAGCTGGGCTGCACTGGTGTAATCTCGGCTCACTGCAACCTCCACCTTCCAGGTTCAAGCAGTTCTCCTGCCTCAGCCTCAAGAGTAGCTGGGACTACAAGGTATGCACCACCATGCCCGGCTAATTTTTTTTTTTTTTTTTTTTAGCAGAGACGGGGTTTCACTATGTTGGCCAGGCTGGTCTTGAACTCCTGACCTCGTGATCTGCCCGCCTCGGCCTCCCAAAGTGCTGGGATTACAGGCATGAACCATCGTGCCCGGCCCTTGTTTGGGGATTTTATGGAGGATTTATTACTTAGGCATGATTGACAAATCACTGGCCACGTGTGATCAACTCAACTTCCAGCCCCTCTGCTCTTCCTGAGGTAGGGGTGGGACTCAAAGTACCAACCTTCTAATCACAGGGTTGGTTCCCTGACAACCAGACCGATCCCGAGGCTACCCAGGAGCCCTCAGCCACTAGTCATCTCATTCATATACAACAGACACAGCACTTAAAAAATTCCAAGAGTATCAGAAAATGAAGTCCAAATATATATATCTTATTATAAATCATAGTATCACAGGTAGAAAACACATCATTTCTAACAAAATACATACATGCTGCTTGCTAAATATCCACCTCTAAATGCTCCAGAAAATAAATGGATCACACTCCAGCACTTGGGTTTACTGATTTAAAAGACTTTGTTGCCTAACTCAACATAATTAATTTGTCATGTAATGAAAGCAGAAAAAAAAAAAAAAGATAATTAAAATCAAGAGAATGGTATTTATAAAGCTAATAGTTCAGAATAACTGGAGAAGACAGTTCCGATTACTGTTTCTATAATGACAAAGCTCTATGGAGAGTTGTAAAGGAACCGGAGAAGAAAGTCCAAAGAAAGGGGTATGTGGAAAACCCCTAGGCCAGGAGGCCAGTGGTGAGGATGAATCTGGCAGGGTTAAGAACTCTGACTGGCCCAGATGCAGTGGCTCACGCCTGTAATCCCTGCACTTTGGGAGGCTGAGGTGGGAAGATCTCTTGAGGCCAGGAGTTCAAGACCAGCCTGGGCAACATAGTAAGACCCCGTCTCTATTTCTTTTAAGGACTCACTTCTTTGCTTTAGCCACCGCTTCGATGAAAACCTGCTTGTATTTCTGCACTTGCTGCCTTAGAACCACAAATTTGTCCTTCTTGCCATCACAGATCAGCTTCAGATCAGCTTCCAGCTCAGCCCGGAGGTCAGGCTTAGACATTTCATAGCCCATGGAATCATAACCTGCAGGGAAAGAGTCGAGCTCAGTGAGGGCCCACCTGAGACCCTCAGGGACTTGGGCGACACCACCCACTACCCACTGCAAGCTCTGTCCTCCCTTACCTTCCACAAGTCCCATGCCCAGGTGCCCAGGGAGGAACCGCTTGTCTGGGGTGAGTCCCACGTACATCCGAGCTTTGATGGTCTCGATGTGCTCCGCATGAGTGGCATCCGTACCTGGAAGCCATTTGCTGGTTACTCTGAGGTAATACAGACAATAGCTCCACCCAGGTGGCGCATGGGCACCTTGCTCACTCCGGAACCCCTCCTTTGCCTGGACAGCCTATATAGGTAAGATGCCTTCACTTCATTCCCATATAGCTCATTCAAGAAATCGCAATGGCAACCTCAACTCTCTTGCTCCCTCACATCCCATTACTCAGGAAAGCTGTCAATTCCAGCTTCAAAGCTCCTTTTAAAAATTCTCCTCCCGGCCGGGCGCGGTGGCTCAAGCCTGTAATCCCAGCACTTTGGGAGGCCGAGACGGGCGGATCATGAGGTCAGGAGATCGAGACCATCCTGGCTAATACGGTGAAACCCCGTCTCTACTAAAAAATACAAAAAACTAGCCGGGCGAAGTGGCGGGTGCCTGTAGTCCCTGAGGCAGGAGAATGGCGTGAACCCGAGAAGAGGAGCTTGCAGTGAGCTGAGATCCGGCCACTATACCCCAGCCTGGGTGACAGAGCAAGACTCCGTCTCAAAAAAAAAAAAAAAATTCTCCTCCCCATGTGTCCAAGCCACAGTTGCAGCTTGTGTCCCTATTTCTAGTCTCTTCCTCTACCCTATTCTTTAAGCTGTGGCTCAAGGGATCTTTCAAAATGTAGCTCTGCCATGAAGAAAATGCAAATTAAAACTGCAGTGAAGGCTGGGAGCAGTGGCTCATGCCTGTAATTGCAGCACTTTGGGAGGCCAAAGTGGGCAGATCACCTGACGTCAGGAGTTCGAGACCAGCCTGGCCAACATGGTGAAACCCCATCTCTATCAAAAATACAAAAATTAGCTGGGTGTGGCAGCATGCGCCTGTAGTCCCAGCTGCTCAGGAGGCTGAGGCAGGAGAATCACTTGAACCCAGGAGGCAGAGGCTGCAATGAGCCAAGATCGCACCATTGTACTCCAGCCTGGGTGACAGAGTGAGACTCCGTCTTAAAAAAAAAAAAAAAAAGAAAAAAAAGGGCCGGGTGTGGGTGCAGTGGCTCATGCCTATAATCCCAGCACTTTGGGAGGCTGAGGCGGGCAGATCACAAGGTCAGGAGATCAAGACCATCCTGGCTAATATGGTGAAACCCCATCTCTACTAAAAATACAAAAAAAAAACAACAAAAAAAAATTAGCCTGGCATGGTGGCAGGCGCCTGTAGTCCCAGCTATTCCGGAGGCTGAGGCAGGAGAATGGTGCGAACCTAGGAGGTGGAGCTTGCAGTGAGCCAAGATTGTGCCACAGTACTCCAGCCTGGGCGAGAGTGAGACTCCGCCTCTAAAAAAAACAAAATCATACACAAAAAAACCAAAACAATGAAATAGCAGTTCACACCTACTGGCAAAATCAAAAAGAGAGATAATACTAAGTAAGGATGTGGATGAACCGGAATCCTAGTGCCTTGCTGGTGGAAACAAAAAATGGTACAGCCACTTCAGAAAAAAAAAAAAAAAAAGTGTAGTGGTTCCTAAAAATGTTAAATGTAGAGTTACCATGTAAACCAGCAATCCCACTCCTAAGTCTACCCAAGAGAAATGAAAACACATGTCCACACAAAACCTTGTACAAAACTGTTCACAGCAGGATCATTTATAATAGCCAAAGACTAGAAACAACTCAAGTGTCCATCAACTGCAACCTCTGTCTTCCGGGTTCAAGCGATTATCTTGCCTCAGCCTCCTGAGTAGTTGGGATTACAGGCACCTGCCACCAAGCCCAGCTAATTTTTTCATTTTTAGTAGAGACAGTGTTTCACCATGTTGGCGAAGCTGGTCTCGAACTCCTGACTTCCAGTGATCTGCCACGTTGGCCTCCCAAAGTGCTGGATTACAGGTGTGAGCCACTGTGCCTGGCTCTTTATAGGAAATAACTAAAGTAGGCAAACCTGGCCAACATGGTGAAACCCTGTCTCTACTAAAAATAACAAAAATTAGCTGGGTGTGGTGGTGCGTGCCTGTAATCCTAGCTACTGGGGAGGCTGAGGCAGGAGAATCGCTTGAACCCGGGTGGCAGAAGTTGCAGTGAGCCAAGACTGCACCACTGCACTCCGGCTGGAGCAATAAGAGTAAAACTCCATCACAAACAAACAAACAAACAAACAAAAAAACCCAAAAACCTGACTATGGTGATAGCTGCACAACTTTGT
Source organism: Theropithecus gelada (assembly GCF_003255815.1). NCBI lineage: Eukaryota > Metazoa > Chordata > Mammalia > Primates > Cercopithecidae > Theropithecus > Theropithecus gelada. The sequence continues at coordinate 74,758,564 of NC_037684.1, read as the reverse complement.
AAATATGCTAAAAAATGTAAATTATACATTTGAAAGAGATGAACTGTACGGTATATAAATAAGACTGTTAATAATCTTTTTTGTGTGTGTGACGGAGTCTCTCTCTGTCACAAGGCTGAAGTGCAGTGGCGCAAACTCGGCACACTGCAACCTCTGCCTCACAGGTTCAAGCAATTCTCCTGCCTCAGCCTCCTGGGTAGCTAGGATTATAGGCATCAGTTATCATACCCATCGATTTTTTGTATTTTTAGTAGAGATGGGGTTTCACCACATTGTCCAAGCCGCTTCTGAACTCCTGACCTCAAGTCTTGAACTCCTGACCCCCTGCCTTGGCCTCCCAAAGTGCTGGGATTATAGGTGTGAGACACAATGCCCAGTCTGTTAATAATCTTTTAAAAATATTATTATTATTATTATTTTTGTTAAGTGTACCTCTCTCTGGTTCCTTTACTTAGAAATCCTAGAAGACTCCCTGCTGACCACGTATCACCATCTAAGCCCTTCAACTGGGCAAGCCAAGGCCCTGTAAAGTCAGGCTTGGATCATCTTTCCAGACACCTTCTATGGCCACCACCCCCAATCCAGCTACAGCAGGCTTTTGCTTTCCTGCTCCTGTGCCTTCCTCAGGCCTGCCCTGCACTGGGCTGCCCTTCGTTGATCCAGCAGTCTTACTATGAAGTTTTGGTCCAGCTCAAACGCCAGCCTACCCATGACATTTGCTTCCCTGCCTACTCCCTGCAGAACCCATTACATTGTATTCAATGTGTTGGTTTGGTTCTTCTGTTAGATTGAGAAGTTAAAAAATGAGGTCTTATTCCTCTTTGTGTCTCTGGTACTTAGTCCAAGCTCTCACTATTGTGGGCCTCATGTGTTCTTTTTTTTTTTTGAGACAGGGTCTCGCTCTGTTGCCCAGGCTGGAGTGCAGTGGCTCAATCTCAGTGTACCTCACTCTCTGCCCCCCAGGCTCAAGTGATCCTCCCACCTCAGCCTCCCTACCTATAGGCATGCACCTAATTTTTTGTAGAGATTGTTTATTTTTTTTATTTTTGAGACGGAGTCTCACTCTGTCCTCCAGGCTAGAGTGCAGTGGCGTGATCTCAGCTCACTGTAAGCTCCGCCTCCCGGGTTTACACCATTCTCCTGCCTCAGCCTCCCGAGTAGCTGGGACTACAGGCGCCCGCCACTTCACCTGGCTAGTTTTCTGTATTTTGTAGTAGAGACGGGGTTTCACCGTGTTAGCCAGGATGGTCTCAATCTCCTGACCTCAGATCCGCCTGTCTCGGCCTCCCAAAGTGCTGGGATTACAGGCTTGAGCCATCGCGCCCAGCCAAGATGGTTTATTTTTTTGAGATGGAGTCTCACTGTCACCCAGGCTGGAGTGCAGTGGTGCAATCTTGGCTCACTGCATCCTCCACCTCCCGAGTTCATGCGATTCTCCTGTCTCAGCCTCCCAAGTAGCTTGGATTACAGGTGTCCACCACCATGCCTGGCTAATTTTTGTATTTTTAGTAGAGACAAGAGTTTCACTATGTCGGTCAGGCTGGTGGTCTTAAACTCCCTTCCTCAGGTGATCCAACCACTTCAGCCTCCCAAAGTGTTGGGATTACAGGCGTAAGCCACCACGCCCAGCAAGATGGGGTTTTACCGTGTTGCCCAAGCTGGTCTTGAACTCCTGGGCTCAAGTGATTCACCCATCTTGGCCTCCCAAAATGCTGGGATTACAGGTGTGAGCCACCGCATCCAGCCCTCATACATTTTTATCAAATAAATCATGATGGGTGAACCTCTACTAATTTTACCTAAACCTGCAGGGTTTCTGGATGTCCTAGTGATGGTCAAGGACTCCACGTTGGAGCACTGCTTCCTAAGTCATAGGCCTAAGAAACTCCCTTCGTGGGTGAGGCAGCTGCTTCTGTAACACATGCCCAGAGAGCTCTGCTTCCCCTCCACTGTGCTGCTGGTACTCCTGGACTAGGCTCGCCAGAGAAAGCCCTTGAGAGCCTTGAGAAAAACGAATGGAGGGGACAGCAGATTAGTTACAAGGACCTATCTGCAAAGCTTGAGCCATGGGACTTATTGGGAATAACACAATTCTGGCCCAGTGTTTTATTAAAGCCTAGTTTCTGATTCCTAAGCAATTATGGGAAATGCTTTAACAAAAGGCTAAGAATCCAGTCACCCATAGCTAACAGCAGGGTCCTGGCACATACATGAGGCCAGCGTGAGCAGCCTGACTGAGCAGTGTGGGTGCAGGACTGCAGAGACAGCTGCCACCCTCACCCAATACTCCACACGGGAAGGAGGAGCCAGATCTGACACTTCAAAATGAAAACAGATTTTATGATGACTGTCCTAAGTTTTAATTGTTGGTTCCCTACATGCTGTTCTTATTCAAAAGAACAAATCCTCATGTGGCCAACAGGTGCTCCCAGTTGGGCCCTCAAAGCCATGGGAAAAGTCTCTTACTACGTGCACAGCACAGTGCATGGTTTAAGAGCACTGACTGTGGAGGTATTCAAACCAGGTTTTAATAACACACACTTTGTGAACTTAGGTAAGTTCTTAACCTCTCTGAGCCTTATTTCAACCATAAAATGGGGATAAAGATACAGCAGCTGCATTAGACAATGGTTTGAAACCTGTGCCTGGTACACGGTAAGTGCTCAAGAGATGCGAGTTAACCAGAGGAGCCACTGACCAATGCCGTGCTTCTCCATGAGGGCAATGAGGTCGGCCTCGGTGAGCAGCTTGGGCGGGCTGGTCTCCCCATCCACCATCTCCACGGTGCTGGGCTGAAAGCGGGAGCCTCGCTCATAGACAGGGAGGATCTACAGGGAGCGGCAGGTGCAGCAGTCAGATGCAGCAGTCAGATGATTCCATTATCACACTCAGGCAAAAAATAACCTCATTTCAAGGAACACGGTCCTGCTCCACTAGAGAACTCAGGACTCGCAACACAACTGTCCTCCCTCTCCCTGGGGACCACTCTTGATCACCTTGTCACTCCAGTGATCATATGGATACACGTCCAGATAGTTTCGGGCCAGAATCACGAGGCCGTGGGCCACAAAGCGTTCCTGAGCGATGTCGATCTCCACTGTGGTCTCCTGCCCCTGAGCATCCTGGGAGCAGCAGGCCAGGAAATGGCGAACAATAAACTCGTACAGTCGCTGTTCGTCTCCCTAGGAAGAAAAGAGGAGTTTGAAACTCCCCCTAGAATATCACCTCTCAAGGACAGGAGCATCACTGGTAGCCTTAGCCAAATGTCCAGCACAGAAGAGGCTACACTGCTCCTCAGGCCCTGCACTAACATGGAGTGCCAGGCAAATAAGTCCTGGGGAGAGGATAGGTTTAGGCTGACACTTTCACAACTCAAATCTGGCAAAGATAAGCAAGGGAGTAATCTTCCCCTTCAGAGTGGTTCTTTGATGTAAACCCAATCTAAGCAGAAAACAAGATGAAAGCATAAGAAGTTGGCAAGAGACTCCTCAAATACAAGAGACAGAGCAACACTGCACCTGGTGGCCTTAGCCCAACTTCATGCACACGTTTAAGCAGTAATTTGTCAGGGTAATTTTCAATTAGGTAATCAATGATTTAGTGAGTCTCACTCTATCAAAATGAGACATTTATACACATATCCAATAATTCCCCTTCTACGGATCTCTTCAAAGGAAGTAACTGGAGAACAACAAAAATATTTATGTCTACAAATGTTAACTATAGTATCAAAAACATAAAAAACAGATTTGGCAAAATAAATTATGGCACATCTTTGCAATTGTTAAATATCATGCTTAATAGGCAATTTTTCCTCCCTTATCTTTTGTATCTCTTAAATTGTCTAAAATGAACATGTAATTTTTTTTTTTTTTTTTGAGATGGAGTCTTGCTCTGTCGCCCCGGCTGGGGTGCAGTGGCCGGATCTCAGCTCACTGCAAGCTCCGCCTCCCAAGTTTACACCATTCTCCTGCCTCAGCCTCCCGAGTAGCTGGGACTACAGGTGCCCGCCACCGCGCCCGGCTAGTTTTTTGTGTTTTGTAGTAGAGACGGGGTTTCACCGTGTTAGCCAGGATGGTCTCGATCTCTTGACCTCGTGATCCGTCTCGGCCTTCCAAAGTGCTGGGATTATAGGCTTGAGCCACCACGCCCGGCCTAATTTTTTTTTTTCAGAGTCTCACTCTGTCATCAGGTTGGAGTGCAGCAGTGCAATCTCAGTTTACTGCAACCTCCGCATCCCGGGTTCAAGTGATTCTTCTGCCTCAGCGTCCTGAGAGCTGGGACTACAGGCACACGCCACCACGCCCAACTAATTTTTGTATTTTTAGTAGAGACAAGTTTTCACCATGTTGGCCAAGATGGTCTCAATTTCCCAACCTCGTGATCCACCCGCCGTGTCCTCCTAAAGTGTTGGGATTACAGGCGTAAGCCACTGCGCCTGGCCATATTTTTAAAATCAGAAAGAATATATGTTATTAAAAGAAGGAGGAGAAGAACAAAAGACTAAGATTTCCCCAGCTTTGTGAGAAGCCTACAGATGTAAACAAGCCTAATGGCTCCTATGCCTGCAGAGTCTGCCCCTGGCTGAAGAAATGACTGAGACAGACAAGAAGAGCTGAGTGGGGAACTGCAATGACGTGGGGTGGCACGACTGGGGTGGCAGCAAAGTTTCAGGAGGCAACCAAAACTGAGCCAGCCTTGGGAGGATGGATAGAATTCTCTAGTTCCAGGGACTGGGAAGGCCACAAGGCTCACAGTGGGGGTAGGGGTCTGCACAGTGGTGTGGGGAGGAGAGGTACCTAGGTTGCCTATGAAGGACTAGCAGGGAAGCAGCAGGAGCTGACGGAGAGTGGGGAGGTGGGGCTGGATTAAGACGGGGGCCCATCACGGGGAAGGGTGAAGCGGTCTTTCATCAAAGCAAGCGAAATGAGAGAGATCTCGAGATCACTTGTTTTTACAATCACAGCCCACAAAGTAAATTCAAATCTTACTACCAACCCCCAGCACTTCCCTCTGGGTTCCAGCAGGCAGCACATTCAGAGAAACCAACCTGTAAGCTGTTGGTGTATTTGGTGGGGTGAATGGGAGGGTGAGCTTGGTCAGACTTGTTCCCATTGCGTGGGGTGGGACCACCCCGCTCTAGAATGCTCTGGGCAAAGGCCCCCCAGCGTGGATCGGGGGTCTGCTGTTCCACCAACACCGTCAGGTTTAAGTCTCTGGGAAAAATGTTTGTTTCTGTTCGGGGATAGCTGATGTACCTAAAACCAAGGTAAACAAACAGAAAAAGAAATTGCTAGGCTCTCTGATTGGTCATTAAACAACTGAAAGCACCCACTAACACCTATAAACACTCATCTGATGTAGCCAACTCAACTGAAGGCAACCTGGGTTACCTGATTCAGAAAAGTTCTGAGATGAGATGCACCCACTCATGGGGTGAAAAGCAGCTGGCTCTCCTGCTAGGACACTCAAAGAAAACAAAGGAGAAACAAAAGGGGCAGCACAGCACAGGATAAAGGCCAGCAGCCTCAGAGCCTGGGGCTTGTCACTGGCCACTCTGAGGGTCAATCTGACAGACCAACCCTGATGCAGCACATGAGCCTCACTGACCCTGACAAGTTCCACCAGCGTGTGCTTCGAGACTTTTCTTAGAGTATACAAAGAATAATGCTGTCCAATAAAATTGTAATGTGGACTCTATTTGTTTTTCGTTTTTTCTTTTTGAGATAGTCTTGCTGTGGTGCCCAGGCTGAAGTATAGCAGCGCGATCTTGGCTCACTGTGGCCTCCGTCTCCCAAGCTAAAGTAATCCTCCTGCCTCAGCCTCCTGAACAGATAGGACTATAAGTGTGTGGCACAATGCCTGGCTAATTTTTCTTTTTTGTAGAGACAGGGTTTTGCTATGTTGCCCAGGTTGGTCTCAAACTCCTGAGCTCAAGCGATCTTCCTGCCTAGGCCTCCTAAAGTGCTTGGATTTCAGGTGTGACCCAGCATACCCAGTCTCTATTTGTAATTTTTGTTTTCTCCCAGAGATGGAGTCTCGCTCTGTCACCCAGGCTGGAGTGCAGTGGTGCAATCTCAGCTCACTGCAACCTCCGCCTCCTGGGTTAAATGATTCTCCTGCCTCCGCCTCCCCAGTAGCCGGGCCTACAGGCGCGCAACACCACACCACGCCCAGTTAATTTTTGTATTTTTAGTAGAGACGGGGTTTCACCATGTTGGCCAGGATGGTCTTGATCTCTTGACCTCATGATCTGCCTGCCTTGGCCTCCCAAAGTGCTGGGATTACAGGTGTGAGCCACCACGCCTGGCCCATAAACTCTATTTCTAAAATATTTCATCCTGATAAAGATGGTTCAAATTCTACTCCCAAATCCAGAATATTTACCCTTGAGTGTAGAGCTTCTCAGCAATCCTCATGGTTTCTTTAGCATTTATTCTCAACTTTCGAGAAGCCAGCTTCTCAAGCTCCTGTGAAATGGGTCAACAGGGATGTTAGGTGTATTGCATGAGTCAGGCAGCACAACTCAAATACACAACTCACCTTCAGTCAAATCTAGCCCCTGTCACTCCAGGTGCTTCTGTCAAACAGAGTGGAAAAGATTGCCCAACAACAATTTCTGGGCCTGCCAGGCAGAGTCAGATCCTAGCCTAGTGGTTCTCAGACTTTAATGTGTGCAGGACTCAACTGGGAAGCCAGCAGATTTGGGGCCCTGACCACTGGGGAAGCTGCTATGTTGTGCAGGCTGATTTTGAACTCCTGGCCTCAAGCAATCCTCCCTCTCTGACCCCCCAAAATGCAAGGATCACAAGCGTGAGCTACCATACCCAGCCGAAAACTCCATTTTTTTTTTTTTTGAGACGGAGTCTCACTCTGTAGCCTAGGCTGGAGTGCAGTGGCATGATCTTGGCCCACTGCAACCTCCACCTCCTGGGTCCAAGTGATTCTCCTGCTTCAGCCTCCCAAGTAGCTGGGATTACAGCACCACCACGCTTGGCAAATTTTTGTATTTTTAGTAGAGATGGGGTTTCGCCATGTTGGCCTGGCTGGTCTTGAACACCCGACCTCAGGTGATCTGCTCGCCTCGGCCTCCCAAAGTGCTGGGATTACAGACGTGAGCCACCACGTCTGGCCAGAAATCTACATTTAAAAAATTTTTTTATTTTCGAGACCGAGTCTCACTCTTGTTGCCCAGACTGCAGTGCAGTGGCACGATTTCGACTCCCTGCATCCTCTGCCTCCCAGGTTCATGCAATTCGCCTGCCTCAGCCTCCTGAGTAGCTCGGACTACAGGCGCTCACCACGGCTGGCTAATTTTTGTGTTTTCAGTAGAGACAGGGTTTTGCCATGTTGTGATTACAGGCGTGAGCCACCACCTCTGGCCCAGTAATCTACATATATATATATATATATATATATATTTTCAGATGGAGTCTCACTCTGTCATCCAGGCTAGAGTGCAGTGGCGCGATCTCGGCTCACTGTAAGCGCTGCCTCCTGGGTTCATGCCAGTTCTCCTGCCTCAGCCTCCCGAGTAGCTGGGAATACAGGCACCTGCCACCACACCTGGCTGATTTTTTGTATTTTTAGTAGAGATGGGGTTTCACCATATTAGCCAGGATGGTCTCGATCTCCTGACCTTGTGATCTGCCCACCTCAGCCTCTCAAAGTGCTGCGATTACAGGCCTGAGCCACTGTGCCCAGGCTGAAATCTACATTTTTTAACAAAGCCGTCTAATACACTGTTCAAACACAGACAGTCTTGAGAACCACACTTTGGGAACACCACCCAAGACCTGGTAAATTCTCCTGGAGGGTGAAAACCCCAGGAGCCCTCCTGGGGGATAACAGATGTTTTTTTCCCTACGTGACAAGTTAACAGTGCTGATGACTATATGTCACACTAAAGCATACTTAACCAGTGAGGACTAAAAAACATAAGCCTACTATATAAAATCAATGCAGCTGGGCGTGGTGGCTCATGCCTCTAATCCCAGTACTTTGGGAGGCCAAGGCAGGCAGATCACGAGTTCAAGAGATTGAGACTATCCTGGCCAACATGGTGAAATCCCGTCTCTACTGAAAATATAAAAATTAGCTGTGTGTAGTGGCATGCACCTGTAGTCCCAGCTACTCAGGAGGCTGAGGCAGGAGAATCGCTTGAGCCCGGGAGATGGATGCTGCAGTGAGCCGAGATCACGCCACTGCACTCCAGCCTGGCGACCAGAGCAAGACTCCCTCTCAAAAAACAAACAAACAAACAAGCAAACAAAATGCATAACTGCCCCCATGCAATCCCTCCACACACATACACATTTACTGTGGCTTGCCCAAGACAAAGAATGCACTGCCCACCAGTCCCTGCGTGCTTCTTAGCCTGCATGCTTGTTAGCCTTAGTGTTCTGTACGTCCAACCTTCAGAGTGAATTCTAATAGTAATTCTATCCCAAATTTTCCTGCTAAGTGGTGACTGAGAAGGCATACTCCTAATGTGATTTACTCAGACTTGTGTTCCGTCACGGTGGCTCTTCCTGGGGTCAAATAATTTGAGAAGCCCTGTTCTAAAGTAGGTTCATACAGCAGATTATTTAAAGTAATATTTACACAGATTATGCAGCAACATGAAAAAATGCTTGCGTGGAAAATACAAGCTACTTTAGTTATAATGCTGTAAAAACATGCATGTTAAAAAACTGGAAGAGATACTAGTAATTATGTCAGGATGGTTGTCTTCCTCTTTTTGTTTCCCAAATCTCATGCAATGCAGTTATATTGCAATTGTTTTTTTTTTTTTGAGACGGAGTCTCCTTCTGTCGCCCAGGCTGGAGTGCAGTGGACGGATCTCAGCTCATTGCAAGCTCCACCTCCCGGGTTTACGCCATTCTCCTGCCTCAGCCTCCCGAGCAGCTGGGACTACAGGCGCCCACCACCTCGCCCAGCTAGTTTTTTGTATTTTGTAGTAGAGACGGGGTTTCACCATGTTAGCCAGGATGGTCTCGATCTCCTGACCTCGTGATCCGCCTGTCTTGGCCTCCCAAAGTGCTGGGATTACAGGCTTGAGCCACTGCGCCCGGCCGCAGTTGTTAACAACAACAACAACAACAACAACAACAAAAAAGCCAGGCGTGGTGGCTCACGCCTGTTATCCCAGCACTTTGGGAAGCTGACGTGGGCAGATCACCTGATGGTGGTGTATGACTATAATCCCAGCTGCTCGGGAGGCTGAGGCAGGAGAATTGCTTGAACCCGGGAGGCGGAAGTTGTGGTAAGCCAAGATCGCACCATTGCACTCCAGCCTGGGCAACATCTCAAAAAAAAAAATCTCAAAAAGAAAAAAAAAACCATTAAGAGGCCAGGCAGTGGTTGGGTGTGGTGGCTTATGCCTGTAATCCCAGTACTTTGGGAGGCTGGGGCTGGAGAATCACTTGAGGCCAAGAGTTTGAGACCAGCCTGGTCAACATAGTGAGATTCCGTCTCTACAAAAAAATTATAAAAATAATTAACTGGTCATCATGGCACATGGCTATAGTCCGAGCTACTTGGGAGGCTGAAGTGGGAGATCTCTTGGGCCCAGAAGTCTGAGTCTACAAAAACAAAACAAACAAACAAAACAAACAGTAAGGCTAAGCAGGACCGTGTCTTTCTCAAGCATTTTCTTGTGTGGCCTGGTGATGGGTGATATTTTCTTCCACCAAGCCACAGTCTAGGCAGTAGAACCACGGCCTCAAAACAGTGTTTCCCCAGTGCCTGAAACAGCCTGTCTGGAACATACCACAGTGTCCAAAGCTTGAGGCCGCCACTTGCTCTTGGGCTTAGATCTGACCTCTACCACAGTTGCCATGGGATCCTAGAAAGCCAGGAAAGAAAAGACCATGTTAACCTGTTAGTGCATCATCCCCATCCTTCCTGTGGATAGCCCATGCCAGTCCTTCCAGATCAAACTGACGACCACCAGGTAGGCCTGCAGTGACAGCCTAGGAGAGTGCCCACTTAATGTTGCTTGTAGCTGACAGCAAGATAGACACCATCACTACTTTCCCACTCAAACCAAGATTGTGAAGGGCAATTTCACAAGCCTTAAGGTGCTTCCTCCAGAGACTACGAAATCCAACAGCCTATGCATTGCCTGAATACAGTTTTCTATGTACACATGCACAGTGCTCCTTCTGTTGTTGTTTTGTTTAAAATACAGAGATGTGACGCCGGGCGCAGTGGCTCACGCCTGTAATCCCAGCACTTTGGGAGGCCGAGGCGGGCGGATCACAAGGTCAGGAGATCGAGACCACAGTGAAACCCCGTCTCTACTAAAAATACAAAAAATTAGCCGGGCGCGGTGGCGGGCGCCTGTAGTCCGAGCTACTCAGGAGGCTGAGGCAGGAGAATGGCGTGAACCCGGGAGGCGGAGCTTGCAGTGAGCCGAGATCGCGCCACTGCACTCCAGCCTGGGCGACAGCACGAGACTCCGTCTCAAAAAAAAAAACATAAAAAAAAAAAAAAAAAAAATACAGAGATGGGGTCTTGCTATGTTACCCAGTCTGGCCCAGAAGTCCTGGGCTCAAGCAATACTCCCATAAGCCACCATGCTTGGCCCAGTGCTCCTTTAAAAAAAAAAAAATTCAGAATAATACAGAGTTAGAAACAGGAGAAATTGCCGGGTGCGGTGGCTCACGCCTGCAATCCCACTACTTTGGGAGGCTGAGGCAGGTGGATCACAAGGTCAAGAGAGCTAGACCATCCTGGCCAACATGGTGAAAACCCATCTCTACTAAAAATACAAAAATTAGCTAGTTGTGTTGGCGCATGCCTGTAGTGCCAGCTACTGGGGAGGCTGAGGCAGGAGAATCGCCTGAACCCAGGAGGTAGAGGTTGCAGTGAGCCGAGATCGTGCTGTTGCACTCCAGCCTGGCGACAGAGCCAGACTCTGTCTCAGGGAAAAGAAAAAAAGAAATAGGAGAAATTATACAATACAAGCTAGAGACCTTTAATCTTAAAACCAACTTCATAGTTTGCATCGCCCACCACGTAGTCCCGTACCACATCCGAGTGAAGGAGAAACAGGGCGGGCCTTTTTATTACTTACTTTTATATTTTATTATTATTTAAGTTGATTTTTTTTTTTTTGAGGCAGTATCTCATTCTGTCACCCAGGCTGAAGTGCAGCGGCATAATCATGGCTCACTGCAGCCTCAACCTGCTGAGCTCAAGCGATTCTCCCACCTCAGCCTCCCAAGTAGATGGAACTATATGCAGGTGCCACCATGCCCAGCTAATTTTTTTCTTTTTTGTAAAGATGGGGTTTCACTATGAAACCTCGGCTGGTGGTCTTTTTATTTAACAAATAATTGTGCAGTGTTACAGAGACTCCCAGTGGTCCAGGGTCAAAGGTGGAGTGAGAGAGAGATGGAGACGGCAGCACGGTCTGCAGAAGGGGCAGGGACACACTGGGATTCGGTTGTGCTCTGCTATGTACAGCTCTCACGTGTCTGTGGGTAAGTCTCTTCACTTTCTTTAGCTTCTTCATCTGGAAAATGGGGATGCTATCACTGCCTTCACAGGAATTATTAGGATTAAACAAAACAACACATAACAAAGTATGCCTGGTCCATAGTGGGTGCTGCACAGTTATCACATCCCTTGCCTAATTAGTAACAAATCTGCCAGTGGGCTGCAGCCAGAAGCACACCATGAATTAAGCCTAGAGAGCTCGGAATTTTACTTAAGCATGACTCTGTGCAGTCCCTGGGTTAAACCAGGCTGTTATGTGCTAATAGGAAGTGACATCAGAAAGGAAACCATACAGCCCAAGGGCCAGGAAACGTTAGGGTGGGTCCTAACTCTGCCACTGACTGGCCTATGGCCCGGGCCAGTCTTGCTCCCTTCTATAGCACATGCATGTCCCACCCACCCTCCAGCCCTCTCCCTAATCTCTCCAGCCTCTGCTCAAGTGTAACCCCTCCCCTCCCTGTCCCTCCAGCCTTTCTCTATCCCTTTCCCTTGCCTTATTTTCTTCCTAGCTTTTAACAGTATATAAAATTAACCCACTAATTTGTGACTTTCACTTCTCTAGATTTCCTCACGCGACCAACAAAGAGGGGACTGAGCCAAACGCTGTCCATTCTCTCCTAGCTCTATAAGTCAATGACCTGGACTGGTCTAGCTAATCCTTGATAATTTCTGGTGACAGTATATGCCACAAGAGGGGATTTCAACTATACATTTCCCAAAATTTCTGATTTTATCTAAAAAGAATGCAGACACTTCCCTTTTCCTTTTAGTGCTGTTTTCAGGGGGTTCTAGTCTTACTGGTCCCCAAAGTAATCCCGAGATGCAAACTTAAAGCTAAAGTCCAATGGGAGAACGAGACAGATAACCTCTGCCAACAGTGGGAGTGATTTGGGAGGTGTGCAGAATGTTTCCTAGATCATTAAGGGTTCGAAGGACTTCTTACCTCCATACACAACTGATAGAGAACTAGGCAAGCCGTGTGGTTAAAGAGTCGATGCCTTTTCCAGTTGAATTCTACGATACCATCTTTGTGGTCATGAGTTACTATATTAAGGAGAGACAAACAGAAAGGCTGTGTCTCAGAGAAGCCACATGATATGACAGATAAGAAAAGGTTTATCTGTGTCTCAGAGAAGCCACATGATATGACAGATAGGAAAAGGTGGTGAAAGTCAAAGGAATATCAAATAAGGAAGAATTTCCGGATAACAAAGGGAACTTTAAGAGGATTGTAATGGGCCAGGGAGGATGACAGCAAGACTAAAATAAATTACATCTTTCTTAGTGCTATTAACGCTCACAGTCCCCTTCCTTAACCTTGGGCCCATAGGTCCCAGGCCATAACCCCCACTCCAGGCCCTACCTTTAATTCTATGGAAGATTTCTGGTACAAAAGCCTGAATGGCTTTGAACCGCTCCACCACAAAGCCCAATGTGGGGAACTGGCAGCTGCCGTAACTGATGAGCTGCTCTGCCAGCACCTCAGGAAAAATCTTCTGAAGCCGCAGAGTCTGGAACCTAGTAAAGGCAGCTCCTGGAGAGTGAAGGAAGGTGAAAATGGTGGCTAATAAGAGTCCAGGGCTGGCTGCACATATCTACACAGAGCCCATTTTTGGTCCCATAACACAACATTAATGTGGCCATGGAGGGGTCTGCCTAGCTCCTCACCAATCCTCAGGTCCAGCTCCTGCCTCACATCCACAGCATCGCTCACCCTCTGATCAGGCTCAGTCAGGTTTTCACAAGCTGTCCTGATGGCACGGGGTGTGATCTCAGAGAATCGGGCTCGCAACACCTGCAGATTGGGCTTTACTGCAGAACACAAGGCGTTACCAAGGTCAAAGTCAAACCACACTGCCCTCCATCATAAAGGACTCACTTTTCTTAAAGCCCCTTGAAATAAAGGCAAACCAGTTCAAGAAGCTGTGAGGTGACCAATTTACCTATTAGGTTAAATCAATGGTGTACAGTGTCTAAAGAGGAAACACCACCATAACCTTTAAACTGAGTATACTCTCAAAAATAGTGATGGAGCTAATCTTAGCTAGTAACTGTGGGGAAAAGAAAGAGAGACAGATTGTTACTTTGTCTATGTAGAAAAAGGAAAACATAAAGAAACTCCATTTTGATCTGTACTAAGAAAAATTGTTGTGCTTTGAGATGCTGTTAATCTGTGACTCTTGTCCCAACCCTGTGCTCACAAAAACATGTGCTGCATTGGCTCAAGGTTTAAGGGATTTAGGGCTGTGCAGGATGTGCTTTGTCAAAAATGTGTTTGTAGGCAGTACACTTTGTGAAAGACATCACCATTCTCCATTCTCTATTAACCAGAGACACAATGCACTGCGGAAAGCCGCAGGGCCTCCTGCCCAAGAAAGCCTGGGTACTGTCCAGGTTTCCCCCCGCTGAGACAGCCTGAGATATGGCCTCGTGGGAAGGGAAAGACCTTACAGCCCCCCAGCCTGACACTCGTAAAGGGTCAGTGCTGAGGAGGATTAGTGAAAGAGTAAAGTCTCTATGCGGTTGCGGTAAGAGGAAGGCATCTGTCTCCTGCACGTCTCTGGGAATGGAATGACTCGGTGTAAAACCGACCATATATTATATTCTGAGATAGGAGAAAACCGCTGTATGGCTGGAGGCGAGACATCATGGTGGCAATACTGCTCTGTTACTCTTTACTTCGCTGAGATGTTTATGTAAAGTTAAACATAAATCTAGCCTATGTACACATCCAGGCACAGCACCCTTCCTTAAACTTATTTATGACACAGAGTCTTTTGTTCACGTTTTCCTGCTGACCCTCTCCCCACCATCACCCTACAATCATACCGCATTCCCCTCACCGAGATAGTAAAGATAGTGATCAATAAATACTGAGGGAACTCAGAGACCAGCGCCAGTGTAGGTCCTCACTTACTGAGCACCAGTCCCCTGGGCCCACTTTTCTTCCTATACACTTTGTCTCTGTGTGTGTTATTTCTTTTCTCAGTCTCTCGTCTCCACATTGCGAGAAATACCCATGCCCCTTCCGTAACTAAAATACTAAAATGCTCTTGGTGAGCATTGTTTTTTTTTTTTTGGAGACAGTCTCACTCTGTCACCCAGGCTGGAGTGCGGTGGTACAATCTCGGCTCACTGCAACCTCTGCCTCCTGGGTTCAAGCAATTCTCCTGCCTCAGCCTCTTGAGTAGCTGGGACTACAGGCACATGCCACCACACCTGGCTAATTTTTGTAATTTTAGTAGGGACAGGGTTTCACCACGTTGACTAGGCTGGTCTCGAACACCTGACCTCAGGAGATCCACCTGCCTCAGTCTTCCAAAGTGCTTGGATTACAGGCATGAGCCACCGTGCCTGGCTGCCTTTTGAGACTTTAATCTTACTTGCTCTCTCAGGCCTTTTGGGAAAAGAAAAACACTATCAATTAAAGGGTTCTATGGGGGAATTTCATGCCCCTTCAGGAAAGAATATAGGACATACACACACTGTCTTTGAAAGTTAATGCACTTAAATTTCCAGGAGTCATTACAGCGCTGAACACAAAACCACTAAACGAAAATAGCAACCCCACCCTCTGAGCTAGAGAATGGCCGGCCCGTTCATCACTTCCTCTGAGTTACCCAAAACCATTAACACGGCGAGAGCCTTTAAATCCACTGCAACAATTATTTATTAATAGTCGAGCACTGTATAATAGGAGAGATTAAAAAAGAAAACAGAACATTTTGTAATTATTCTTTGTACTTTACTTGTGGTATATTCACTCTTTTACACATATTCAATATGTAATTTTATTTTTCTATTTTTGTTTTCATTAACCAAATACTAAAATAATTCAATATATAACAACAACAACAACAACAACAACAACAACAAAAAGAATATAAAGTCCCTGTTCTCAAGGAGCTGGGTATCTGCTTGTATGCTTGTACCTAACAAGGAATGAGTCCTGGTCTAAATGGTTTACATCACGCATTAACTCATCTAATCTCTGTGGCAGTCCCAGGAAACATGTTGGATTGGCCTGATATTACAGACAAGGAAGTCGAGGCTCCCAATGGCTCAGTGATTTGCTCCAGGACACATGGCTGGTGGGACTCACAGACCGACAGGGAAAGTATCTGCAGAGGAACTCATCCGTGGCTCACTTGCACATACAAATGAGAACACTCTATTTATGGAATCCCAAAGTAGAGAAAGTCAGCAGCAGCAGCACTTACCAGTCTTACACACGTGGATAATCTCAAACCCAATGTTTTCACCTTCTCTATCACAGTCAGTCCAGATCACCAGAGCCTGGCACTGGCGAGTCTCTCGTTCCAGAGTTTTCTGAAGTTCACAGTGGAATAAGAGTGGTGAGAACAGAATTGCAGAACAGTGACTTGACACCTCTATGCTAAGGGGATCTGACTGAAGGTTAATAATATTCTTGGAGTGTGACAACTTGGCGAAGGAAATAGACCAGAGAAAACTGCTCTCATTGGTCCTAATGATCATACAACCCCTTAGAACCACAAATGAGTTTCTAGAATAGAGGGTTTAATATAACTTCCCCAATATGACGAAACCTAAAATTCAGCTCTAACACACACACACTTCAAGTGGTTCTGATTATGACCTGGTTAAAAAAAACAAACCCCGGCTGGGCATGGTGGCTCACACCTGTAATCCCAGCACTTTGGGAGTCTGAGGTGGGTGGATCATGAGGTCAGGAGATTGAGACCATCCTGGTTAACATGGTGAAACCCCATCTCTACTAAACATACAAAAAATTAGCTGGGCATGGTGGCAGGCACCTGTAGTCCCAGCTACTCAGGAGGCTGAGGCAGGAGAATGGCCTGAACCCGGGAGGCGGAGCTTGCAGTGAGTCGAGATTACGCCACTGCAGTCCAGCCTGGGCGACACCGCAAGACTCCGTCTCAAAACAAAACAAAACAAAACAAAACGAATCCCAAATGAATTTCATCCAAAGGTTTATTAGTTCTCAATAAATTAACTGGCCGGGCTCGGTGGCTCACGCCTGTAATCCCAGCACTTTAGGAGGCTGAGGCGGGTGGATCACCCAAGGTCAGGAGTTCGAGATCAGTCTGGTCAACATCGTGAAACCCCATCTCTACTAAAAATACAAAAATTAGCCAGGCGTGGTGGCTCACGCCTGTAATCCCAGCACTTTGGGAGGCCGAGACGGGCGGATCACAAGGTCAGGAGATCGAGACCATCCTGGCTAACCCGGTGAAACCCCGTCTCTACTAAAAAATACAAAAAACTAGCCGGGCGAGGTGGTGGGCGCCTGTAGTCCCAGCTACTCGGGAGGCTGAGGCAGGAGAATGGTGTAAACCTGGGAGGCGGAGCTTGCAGTGAGCTGAGATCCGGCCACTGCACTCTAGCCTGGGTGACAGAGCGAGACTCCGTCTCAAAAAAAAAAAAAAAAAAAAAAATACAAAAATTAGCTGGGTGTGGTGGCAGGCGCCTGCAATCTCAGCTATTCCAGAGGCTGGGGCAAAAGAATCACTTGAACCTGGAGGCGGAGGTTGCAGTGAGCTGAGATTGCGCCATCACACTCCAGCCTGGGGGACAAGAGCGAGACTTCATCTCAAAATAAATAAATAAATAAATAAATAAAAATTTAAAATAAATTAACTACGCATGCCCTGACTGCTGGACAACTGGCAATTTACTGTCAAACAGGCATTTATACTTTGCAGCCTCTTCCATTTAACAAGGGGTGAGATGGGGGCTAGCACTAATAGTTTACAATACTTAGGATTATTTTTTGAGATAGGGTCTCACTTTCTCACCAGACTGGAGTGTGGTGGTGTGATTACAGCTCATTGCAGCCTCAACCTCCTGCCTCCTGGGCTCAAGTAATCCTCCTTCCTCCACCTTACTATTAGCTGGGTCTATAGGCGTACATCACCATGCCTGGTTAATTTTCTTTTTTACTTGGAGAGATAGAGTCTCACTATGTTGCCCAGGCTGGTCTCAAATTCCTGGGGTTCACGTGATCCTGCCTTGGCCCCACAAATTGCTGGGATTACAGGCATAAACCACCATGTCCAGCTCTTATTCCTAGGATTTAAACAACTACTATTCATAAAAAAATGTTTACTTCAGTTTCTTGGCCACTTGGCCACATTTATACAATGGGTGGGAACCAGCTTTTTAAATCATGGTAGTGAGTTTGGTGGAAAACCTTATCTCCAAATGCCAATGCATTAAAAATAAAGATATCACTCTGTTTGACTCTTTGGTTGTTCAGTGCCATATGTCTTCCAAAAGACCCTACCTTGATGTCTACAAAATTCTCTGGGCAGTACTTTTCAATTTCTGCTTCAAAGAGGACAAGAGGGTTGCAGCTCTGCCTAGAAAAGACATGGAAACAGAGTCCCAACTCAGTACATGACAGAGAGCCCTCCAATCTAATGACAGCAAACTGTTCCAATGGGTTCATGGTGTATCCCCAGAAGAAAAGGTCCCGGTGAACTGAAAGCAAGGCTATGATCCTCTGCATGACACACTGTCCACTTCTCCACGAGTGTGAACAGGATGGATAAGATGGCATTCTGGAGCCCTTTTATAGGTAAATGCAATCCAATGGCTGCATGAAAAAGGCCTGGCAATTTTGAGGGAACACCAAAAGTGACTGTTTAAAGATTTAATAAAAATTCACAATGGATCAGATAATCCTAGGTCATCTTAGTATTATAAATTACTGCTGGGTGCGGTGGCTCATACCTGCAATCCCAGCATGCTGGGAGGCCAAGGCAGGTAGATCACGAGGTCAGGAGATCAAGACCAGCCTGGCTAACAGGGTGAAACCCCGTCTCTAACAAAAATACAAAAAATTAGCTGGCATGGTGGCGGGCGCCTGTAGTCCCAGCTACTCGGGAGGCTGAGGCAGGAGAATTGCTTGAACCCAGGAGGCAGAGGTTGCAATGAGTCGAGATTGCACCACTGCATTCCAGCCTGGGTGACAGAACAAGATTCCGTCTCAAAAAATAACTAAAATAAATAAATAAACAAATAAATAAATAAATTACCGAGACACAGTGGCTCACGCCTGTAATCCTAGCACTTTGGGAGGCAAAAGAAGGCAAACCCCGCCTTGTTTGAGACCAGCCTGGTCAACATGGTGAAACTCTGTCTCTACCAAAAATACAAAATTTAGCCAGGTGTGGTGGTGCGTGCCTGTAGTCCCAGCTACTCGGGAGGGTGAGGCAGGAGAATCACTCGAACCTGGGAGGCAGAGGTTGCCATGAGCCAAGATCATGCCACTGTGCCCCAGCTTGGAAGACAGAGTCTCACTCTGAGACTTTGTCTCAAAAAAAAAAAAAAAAAAAAAAAAATTACCCAGTAAGATCAACATGCCTCAAAAGTTCTCTGAAATTTCACAACTTACTATAATCTGAAAGTTCTTCTTTTGAGAATTGTACTGACCATTTTCGAAACTGCATCCGGAAATCATGAGCCAGTAAATGTCCAGAAACCGAAGTCATTACCATGGTAACATTCTGAATGATGACAAAATTCAAAATTCAGTTAGTCTTTTTACAGTTATTATTTTGCCAAGTCATTCAAATGAGAGGGAGGAGCTTCTATTAAAGACATTTTAAAAAACCTGATTGGGAAGAAATAAACATAAATACAAGGTCTTCAAAGTCAAAAGCCATAGGAATACAATCACCATACCAATTCTAGTACCACGACGCCTCTTGCATTAGTTCAATTTTCCTCAAACTATTGTATATTAGCTTTTTTTTTTCTTTTTTGAAATGAAGAGCTGAGATGGGACCATATTTTATTAAAGAGACTTCCTCATAAATTATAAAGTGATCACCTGTAACCAGGAACGTTTAGGTTGTTAACAGCTGTTATTCTTAAGACAGTGACATATTCTACATATGACTAGGCTGACTACTTTCTCTTGCTTATGATGAAAATATTTTAGCACCTACCTGGCCATACAGGTGATAATCAAATTCATAGATCTTGTTGAATTTTGAAAGTCCTTCTCTCTATAAAACAAAAATAAGTAAAAAATATAAATTATGTTCAAAATAACAGATTCCTCTGTATAATTCTTCCTGATCCTGAATTTGGCAATGATTCCTTGGTTATGACACCAAAAATACAACAAACATTGCTCCAAAGAAGATAAGAAATGGCCAACAAGCATATGAAAAGATGCTCAATATTATTAATCATTAGGAAAACACAAATCAAAACCATGATGAGATACCACTCCACACCCATTAGGATGATAATGAAATAGAATTAAAAAACAAACAAGTAAAATAACAAGTGTTGTTGAGGATGGGGAGAAATTGGACATTGCCAGTGGAAATGTAAAATGCTTTGGCCACTCTGGAAAATTTTGGTGTTTCCTCAAAAAGTTAAACATAGAGTTATCACATGTCACAGCAATTCCACTCTTAGAAATTTACCCAAAAGAATTAAAAACACATTCAAATACACTTTGGGAGGCTGAGGCAGGTGGATCACTTGAGGTCAGGAGTTCGAGACCAGCCTGGCCAACATGGTGAAACCCCATCTCTACTAAAAATACGACGATTGGCCGGGTGTGGTAGTGTGTGCCTGTAATCCCAGTTACTTGGGAGGCTGAGGCAGAACAATCACTTGAGCCCAGGAGGTGGACGTTGCAGTGAGTGGAGATGGGGCCACTGCACTCTAGCCTGGGTGACAGAGCGAAACTCTGTCTCAAAAACAAAACAAAACACAAACTAAAAAACACATTTAAAAAAAACCTGTACATGAATGTCTATAGAAGTTCTATTCACAATAGTCAAAAGATGAAAACAACCCAAATGTCCATCAACTGATGAATGGTAAAATGAAATGTGATCTATCCATATGACAGAATACTATTCAGCCATAAAAAGGAATGAAGAGGCCAGGCGCAATGGCTCACGCCTGTAATTCCAGCACTTTGGGAGGCCAAGGTGGGTGGATTACAAGGTCAGGAGTTCGAGACCAGCCTGGCCAACACAGTGAAACCCTGTCTGTACTAAAAATACAAAAAATTAGCCGGGCGTGGTGGCAGGTGCCTGTAATCCCAGCTACCGGGGAGCCTGAGGCAGGAGAATCACTTGAACCTGGGAGCTGGAGGTTACAATGAGCTGAGATTGCACCACTGCACTCCAGCCTGGGCGACAGTGAGAGAAACTCCATCTCAAAAACCAAAAAAAAAAAGGGAATGAAGAACTAATATTAATACATGGTACAACATGGATGGACTTCAAGAAGCTTATGTTAAGTGAAAGAAACCTGACACAAAAGAGCATGTAAGATATGGGTCCACTTATAGGAAATGCCCAGAACAGGCAAATCCATGGGGAGAGAAAGCAGATTTGTGGTTGTGAAGGGCTGAGGAGAGGGTAAGGGGAGTGACAGCTTAATGGATATGAGGTTTCCTCTTGGGGTGATAAAAAACCTTCTGAAACTAGACAATGATGATGGTGGCACATTTAGTGTACAAAATTCCACTGAACTGTATACTTCAAAATGATTAAAATGGTCACTTTTCTGTGTATTTTGCCACTCAACCTACATGGTTCTCTAAGACCCTTATGATATGCACTCAACTGCTGCTCTTGCTTAACTCACTGGTGTCTCCTTGCACCATACGACATCCCTAACTTCTCACTGTTTCTGAATATGCCAAGCTATTTCAAGCCACTAGGTTGTTCTTCACAGTTTCTACTGCCTGGTAAAACTTTCACACTCAGCTCAAACATGCTTTCAACAAGTATTAACTTTTCTTTTTTTTTTTTTTTTTTTTTGAGACAGAGTCTTGCTCTGTCGCCCAGGCTGGAGTGCAGTGGCACAATCCCGGCTCACTGCAAGCTCCGCCTCCCGGGTTCACGCCATTCTCCTGCCTCAGCCTCCCAAGTAGCTGGGACTACAGGCGCCCACCACTGCGCCCGGCTAATTTTTTCTATTTTTAGTAGAGACGGGGTTTCACCATGGTCTCGATCTCCTGACCTTGTGATCCGCCCGCCTCAAGTATTAACTTTTCTTCTTCTTTTTTTTTTTTAGAAGGAGTCTCACTCTGTCGCCCAGGCTGGAGTGCAGTGGCGCGATCTCGGCTCACTGCAAGCTCCGCCTCCCGGGTTCACGCCATTCTCCCGCCTCAGCCTCCCAAGTAGCTGGGACTATAGGCGCCAGCCAGTACACCCGGCTAATTTTTTCTATTTTTAGTAGAGACAGGGTTTCACCGTGTTAGCCAGGATGGTCTCATGGTCTCAATCTCCTGACCTCGTGATTTGCCTGCCTCGGCCTCCCAAAGTGCTGGAATCCAGGTATGAGCTACCACGCCCGGCCTAATTTTTTTTTTTGAGACGGAGTCTCATTCTGTCACCCAGGCTGTAGTGCAATGGTGTAATCTAGGCTCACTGCAACCTCCACTTCCCAGGTTCAAGTGATTCTCCTGCCTCAGCCTTCTGAGTAGCTGGGATTACAGGACCCCGCCACCGCACCTGGCTAATTTTTGTATTTCTAGTAGAGAGGGGTTTCATCATGTTGGCCAGGCTGATCTTGAACTCATGACCTCAGGTGATCCGCCTGCTTGAGCCTCCCAAACTGCTGGCATTACAGGCGTGAGCTGTTGCACCCAGCCCAAGTATTAATATTTATTGAAAGTTTCCTGCATTCCAGACACCATAACAGGTGTTAGGACATAGCAATTAAAATATAATCACTGCCCTTTGGAGCGTAGAGTCCAAGGAGAGGCAGTGACAAAAATCAAATAAATGACTGCACATCCCATTATTTAACTGTAACTAGTAGATGCCTTTCAAGTAGAATAGAGTGCTATGACAGCATGTCAGTAAGGGTCTCTGACCTAGCGTGGGGGAAGAGGTGGTGAGGGAAGGATTCCTTGAAGATGAGACATTTCAGCAGCCTCTCTCCTCTAGCTGCCCAAGATGCCAAAAGGAAAGCAGGCCAAGGAGAAGAAAGTGGCCCTGGCCCCCGCTGTCATGGAGCAGCAGTAGGCCAATAAGGTGGTAAATCTCATTTGAGAAAAAGCCCTAAGAATGTTGGCATTGGATATCTAGCCGAAGGGCCTCACCCACTTTGTCAAATAGTCCTGCTATAACTGGCTGCTGCCCTCTATAAGCGGCTGATGTGCCACCTGGGATTGACCAGTTCACCCAGGCCTCAGACTACCAAACTTAAGCTACTCAATTGCTTAAGCTTGCCCACAGTACAGACAAGAGACACAGCACGGGAAGAGATTGAAACTGTTGGCCCAGGCTGAGAAGAAAGCTGCCAGCAAAGGGGATGTCCCTACTAAGAGACCACCTACACTTCAAGTAGAACCGGGTTGACACCGCCAACAACTTGGTAGAGAACATGAAGGGTCAGCTGGTGGTGGATCCCATTGAGCTGGCTGTCTTCCTGCCTGCGCTGTGTCCTAAGATGGGGATTCTCTACCGCACTGTCAAGACTGGGGTGTCAAGTTCCACAGGAAGACCTGTACCACTGTCACCTTCACACAAGTTAACTTTCTGGAAGACAAAGGAGCTCTGGCTAAGCTGGTGGAAGCTGGCAGGACAAATTACAATGACATATGAGATCTGCTGTCACAAGGGAGGCAATGCCCTGGGTCCAAAATCTGTAGCTTGCATTACCAACCTAGAAAAGGCAAAGGCTAAAGAATTTGCCACTAAACTGGGTTAAGTACACACTGTTGCGCTTTCTTACATAAAAATAATAAAATTTCTCCTTCCAAGAAAAGTCTTTCCTTTTGGCTGGAATTGCCATTTTGGAGTAATTTGCCAACATGATGAACAGGGGACGAGGCATCTGATATATGCTCTCCTGGCCTTATAGAAAACACGGAGTTTGGGCTGGGCACAGTGGCTCACACCTGTAACCCCAGCACTCTGAGAGGCTAAGCAGGTGGATGGCCTGAGGTCAGGGGTTTGAGAACAGCCTGGCTAACACAGTGAAACCCCATCTCTACTAAAAATACAAAAAATTAGCTGGGCATGGTGGCGGGCGCCTGTAATCCCAGTTACTAGGGAGGCTGAGGCAGGAGAATCGCTTGAACTCGGGAGGCAGAGGTTGCAGTGAGCTGAGATCACACCACTGCACTCCAGGCTGGGCAACAAGGGCAAAACTCCATCTCAAAACAAACAAACAAACAAAACAAAAACACGGAGTTCCTCTGGCCACAGACACCAGAATCTACAATGAAGGTGATCTTGAGGACTGAATAAGAATGGATATTGTTCAAAAACCAATGACCAACAAATGTTACATGGCAGAACTGGAAAAGTCTATGTTACCTAGCATGCTGTTGGCACTTCTGCGAACAAGGGCTAGATTCTTGCCAAAAGAATTAATGTTTCTGTTGAGCATATTAACCACTCTAAGAGCCAAGTTCCTTCGTGAAATGTGTGAAAGAAAATGATCAAAGAAGAAGCAAGTCAAAGAGAAAGGGTTCAGCCGGGCGCGGTGGCTCACGCCTGTAATCCCAGCACTTTGGGAGGCCGAGGCGGGCGGATCACAAGGTCAGGAGATCGAGACCATGGTGAAACCCCGTCTCTACTAAAAATACAAAAAATTAGCCGGGCGCGGTGGCAGGTGCCTGTAGTCCCAGCTACTTGGGAGGCTGAGGCAGGAGAATGGCAGGAACCCGGGAGGCGGAGCTTGCAGTGAGCCGAGATCGCGCCACTGCACTCCAGCCAGGGGGACAGAGCAAGACTCCGTCTCAAAAAAAAAAAAAAAGAGAAAGGGTTCAACTGAAGTGCCAGCCCGTTCCATTGAGGGAAGTATACCTTGTGAGAACCAATGGAAAGGAGCCTGGGCTGCTGGAACCTATTCCCTATGGATTCATGGTATGGTAGGTTAAAAATAGATAAATACAAGACCTCTGAATTGCTTAGAAAAAAGAAAGAGAGAGAAAAAATGAATTCAGCAGAGCCTTGAAGGATAAGAAGTTAGTTAGGTGTAGGAGGACCATTTTTCAAGAGTCCCAGAGCCCTAGAAGTAGACAAACCTTGGGGCTGGTCACCAGGACTTCTAGCACTGGAAACAGGTAAAGCTGTCAGCCAACATTCACACAACCCTGGCTCCACTCCCACTATCCTTTAACTGGAAACGCGTCTTAGGACCCCGGGAACTAAAGAAAAACGAGCAGGGAACTTCCACCCACGCTCTTAGAAAAGTTCTCCAGAAAACCATTTCAGGATCTACTTTTGTTATCTGAGATATTTTCCTGGACGGCTTTTTATGTCTCCCGTGGCACCTCCTTTATGAAACTTTTTCTTAACCTCCTTTGGTTTGTGCCTCCCGTGTGTGTGTAGAACACATTCTTACCACTTACCTCTCTCAGAATCAGTTCATCATCTCTAATCCCCAAACCTTACCGTGTTGCTGTCACTGTGTACCTTGAGGCTGGAAAGTCACAAGGGCTGTAGAACGCAGTGGATGTGGCACAGGATGGGGAGGGCTAGGTTGGCTGGGGAGCGATCGGGCAGGGCTTGAACGCCAAGTTAAGGGAATCTGGTCAGTAGTCCCCAAATGAATTTCTGAATCTCGAGGGAAGAACAGTAAAATACAGACTTCCCCAATCTCACACAAGACCCAAAGGGCAGCCAGTGCCCGAGGCGGTTCCGAGAATCAGACAAGTTTGGGAACCTGCTCAGGACAAGGAAAACAAAAGGTTTCCAAGCAAATGAGTGAAATATCTCAACTACGTTTTAAAATGCACTCCAGTCGGATAGCAGACAGGAGGCCACCGCAATAATCCAGACGAGGGGCGGTGAGGCCTGAGAAATGGGAGATAATCGCCTTCATCTCGATTGGCGGCGCCCACCACGCTGTCCGGCTCGGCGGGCCTCCCTTAAGGCACGCAGCTGATCGGAACGCGCTTTCTTACCCGCCTCATGCGACCGTTGGACAGCAGGTCGGCGATCCCCTTGGCCGCGTCGTTTTTTTCGGCCACACAGAGGACCTTCCGCACGCCTCGGAGGGCCACCTCCATGGCGGCGCGGGAAAAGGCACGGTCTCCGGGCTGTCGCAGCCACCGGAGCGCGGAGCGGAGGACAGGAAAGATCATCCTTAGGCCCCGCGCCTGCAGCCGCTCCCCGACTGCCGGCGCATCCTGGGGAAGCCAGAGGCGATGCTCAACTGGCGCCCACCGAAAAGGAACTAGAGCCTCGCTTCGGTCACGTCCCCACCAGCCTGCTGGCCTTTGGAGCTTCAGTCACTCAGTCTTTTCCGTGTCGCAGCCGCCGCCTTAGCACCGAACCCAGCACCTTGGCGTGCAGCTTCCGCCCGCCTTCTCCAGCCACTTCCGCCAGGCGCGCGCCCCACAGCGACCTGGAACTACAACTCCCAGACGGGCCCGCGCCCCTCGTCCAAGCACGTTTCCCCCCCCCCCCCCCCCCCCCCCCCCCCCGACTCACTCCGCCCCACTTTCCCCTCCTTCCCAGCAGTGGTTGGTTAATCACACTCCTTCTTGGGGGAAGCCGCCGGACACTCCCATCCAAGGCCTTCTCTTTCTCATGACTTTTTTTCCTCCTGCTCGGAAGTCTACGAGGACACTTCCGGGTCACGCGGCGCCGACACCAGGAATCATGTGACACCAAGATGGCGGCGCCGCGGTAGCTGAATCCGGGTTGTGGCGTCCTAGGAGCCGCGACGGTTTCTGCCCTCGGGCAGTGAGGGGCGGCAGCGCTTGGCTGACCCCTGCGGCGTCCCGTAGCCTCGCGTTAAGCCTAGTTCACAGCGAGGGCTGTTGCTTGTCGCGGTGGGTTTCAGGGAGTGCGGGTGACCTCACTGCAGGTTTCTTGTGCTGGCCGCGCTCGCCGGAGGAAGAAGAGAAGGGCATTTGGGCCTGCGGCCTTGGCGTTCATGAGGCCTCCGAGAGCTCCGGAGGAGCTACAACTCCGAGGGGGCGGCTAGAGTTCGAGTCCTCGGGTGTGTGAGAAGCAGCCTAGGACCCCGGGTTCGGGGAGTCGCAAAGAAGGCGGTAAGGGCTTCGCTTCCTTCTCCGGAGGCCTGCCTTCTGCGCGTCGATTAACCCCGCATTCTTTCCCACTTCCTCTCAATGTTTTCTTCATACATCTGGAAATATGATCAGCGCCCCTGACGTAGTGGCCTTCACTAAAGAGGAAGAATATGAGGAAGAGCCTTACAATGAGCCGGCCCTGCCTGAGGAGTACTCGGTGCCGCTCTTCCCCTTCACCAACCAGGGTGCTAACCCCTGGTCAAAACTGTCTGGGGCCAAGTTTTCGAGGGACTTCATTCTTATTTCCGAGTTCTCTGAGCAGGTGGGACCCCAACCGTTACTGACCATCCCCAATGACACCAAAGTTTTTGGCACTTTTGATCTCAATTACTTCTCCCTGCGTATCATGTCGGTGGATTATCAGGCTTCCTTCGTGGGCCATCCTCCTGGATCTGCCTACCCCAAGCTGAACTTCGTGGAGGACTCCAAGGTGGTGCTGGGAGATTCCAAGGAGGGAGCCTTTGCATACGTGCACCACCTTACCCTATACGACCTGGAGGCCCGTGGCTTTGTGAGGCCGTTTTGCATGGCTTATATCTCTGCAGACCAGCATAAAATCATGCAGCAGTTCCAGGAGCTTTCAGCCGAATTTTCCAGAGCTTCTGAGTGCTTGAAAACTGGCAACAGGAAAGCATTTGCTGGGGAACTTGAAAAAAAGCTGAAAGACTTGGATTACACCAGGACAGTGCTGCACACAGAAACGGAGATCCAGAAGAAAGCCAACGACAAAGGCTTTTACTCATCTCAGGCAATTGAGAAAGCCAATGAACTGGCCAGTGTGGAGAAGTCCATCATTGAACATCAAGACCTGCTGAAGCAGATCCGCTCATACCCTCATCGGAAGTTGAAGGGGTGTGATTTGTGTCCTGGTGAGATGGAGCACATCCAGGATCAGGCCAGCCAGGCATCCACTACCTCTAACCCTGATGAGTCTGCCGACACAGACCTTTACACCTGCAGACCAACCTACACCCCAAAACTTATCAAAGCAAAGTCCACCAAGTGTTTTGACAAGAAGTTGAAGACCTTAGAGGAGCTCTGTGACACTGAATATTTCACCCGGACCCTGACTCAGCTCAGCCACATTGAACACATGTTCAGAGGAGACCTGTGTTACCTCCTGACCAGTCAGATTGATAGAGCACTTCTAAAACAACAGCACATAACAAACTTTCTCTTTGAAGACTTGGTGGAGGTCGATGACAGGATGGTGGAGAAGCAAGAAAGCATGCCCTCTAAGCCCAGTCAAGACAGGCCGCCTTCCAGGTCTCTAGAAGAATGCCCAATTCCTAAAGTATTAATTAGTGTTGGTTCTTACAAGTCCAGTGTGGAGTCTGTGCTGATCAAGATGGAGCAGGAACTGGGAGATGAGGAGTACAAGGAAGTGGAGGTGACGGAGTTGAGCAGTTTTGACCCCCAGGAAAACTTGGACTACCTGGATATGGATATGAAAGGGAGTATCAGCAGTGGTGAAAGCATTGAAGTTTTGGGCACGGAGAAATCCACGTCTGTGCTTTCTAAGTCTGACAGCCAGGCCAGCCTCACGGTACCATTGAGCCCCCAGGTAGTCCGGAGCAAAGCAGTCAGTCACAGGACCATCAGCGAGGACAGTATTGAAGTCCTCAGTACCTGCCCCTCTGAGGCCCTCATCCCTGATGACTTTAAGGCCAGCTACCCAAGTGCCATTAATGAAGAAGAATCATATCCCGATGGCAATGAGGGAGCCATCCACTTCCAGGCAAGCATTAGTCCTCCGGAGCTGGGTGAGACGGAGGAGGGCAGCATGGAAAACACCCCATCACAAATAGACTCCTGCTGTATTGGGAAGGAGAGTGACGGTCAGCTGGTGCTGCCCGCCAGTCCAGCCCACACACACTCTGACGAGGATGGAGTGGTGAGCAGCCCCCCACAGCGCCACAGGCAGAAGGACCAGGGGTTCCGTGTAGACTTTTCAATGGAAAATGCCAGCCCTTCTTCCCGAGACGACAGTTGTGAAGGGTTTCCCGCTTATGAGCTGGACCCAAGCCACCTGCTGGCTAGCCGGGACATCAGTAAGACCAGCCTGGATAACTACTCAGACACCACCAGCTATGTGAGCAGTGTAGCTTCCACCAGCTCGGACAGGATCCCTTCTGCTTATCCTGCTGGCCTGTCTTCCGATAGGCATAAAAAGAGGGCTGGCCAGAACGCCTTAAAATTCATCCGCCAGTACCCCTTTGCCCACCCAGCCATCTACTCCCTGCTCAGCGGGAGGACACTCGTGGTCCTGGGGGAAGATGAGGCCATAGTCAGGAAGCTTGTGACTGCACTGGCTATCTTTGTCCCCAGCTATGGCTGCTACGCTAAGCCCGTGAAACATTGGGCCTCCTCCCCTTTGCACATTATGGATTTTCAGAAGTGGAAGCTTATTGGCTTGCAGAGGTAACTGGTTCCAGGTGTTGGGGAAGGGCCTTGGCCAGATAGGGATGAGGCATATTGGTGTGGTGGAGCCAGAATCAGGAAGCCTGGCTTCTAGACAGGGCCCAGTTCCTACCACTGTGTTACTTTTAACAAATCATCCTCCTCTCTGGTTTCCATTTCCTTGTCTGTCATGTGAGGGGGTTGCAGTTTCTAGGTGGTTGCCAATCCCCATCTGTCCCCGAGCTGTGTCAGAATTATTAGAGAAAGTTTTTTTTTTTTTTTTTTTTTGAGACGGAGTCTCGCTCTGTTGCCCAGGCTGGAGTGCAGTGGCCGGATCGCAGCTCACTGCAAGCTCCGCCTCCTGGGTTCACGCCATTCTCCTGCCTCAGCCTCCTGAGTAGCTGGGACTACAGGCACCCGCCACCTCGCCCGGCTAGTTTTTTGTATTTTTTAGTAGAGACGGGGTTTCACCGTGTTAGCCAGGATGGTCTCGATCTCCTGACCTCGTGATCCGCCCGTCTCGGCCTCCCAAAGTGCTGGAATTACAGGCTTGAGCCACCGCGCCCAGCCTAGAGAAAGTTTTTATTTTTATTTTATTTTTATTTTTTTTGCGACGAAGTCTCGCCATTGTCCCCCAGGCTGGAGTGTAATGGCACCATCTTGACTCACTGCAACCTGCACCTCCTGAGTTCAAGCAATTCTCCTGCCTCAGGCTCCCAAGTAGCTGGGATTGCAGGTGCCTGCCACCACCCCCGGCTAACTTTTCTATTTTTAGTAGAGATGGGGTTTTACCATGTTGGCCAGGCTGGTCTGGAACTCCTAACCTCAGGTGATCTGCCCGCCTTGGCTTCCCAAAGTGCTGGGATTACAGGCGTGAGCCACCACGCCCAACCGGGAAAGTTTTAAAAATCATGGATTCCTGAATCACACCCCTCGAGGTTCTGATTCGGTTGGTGTGAGGTAAGACATGGAATTTCTCTGTGGCCCTCGCCAGCCAGACGGCAGGGAGCATCCCTCTATAAAAGCAAAAGGCTCATCAGAAGGGACAGACGACTCCGTGGGAAAGGGTTAGGCCGCTCTCCCTATAAGTGCTCCCTCAACCTTCAGAGCATGCGCAGATGTTGGGTGCTGAGAGCATCTGCCTCCAGCGTCCTGCACAGGCGGTGAGGTGCGGCGGGCAGGGGTGGGGAGCCCTGTACCCTGGAGGGTCCCCTGCGGGGCCGAATGGGATGGACTACAGCTCCCCCACAGAATTCCCGGGGGAGGTGTGCAGAAGACTCCGCCTGAGGGTATCATAAGGTGAAACTGTTGTGGGCCGTGGCAGTTAGCGGGAGCAGTCGGTGGTCTGGGTCAGGTCCTGGTGTGCCACCACTCGCTGTCTGGATTCGGACCAGCCATCTTATTCATTCAGTCACCCGATCGTGTTGAACACCTCTGAAGGGCTCCCGGGGCCCACCTGAGAGCCATCGGAAGACTCCACGTTTAGTGCACGTCCAAAAAGCACAGCACAGTGCAGTGCCGGGCCCTGAGAAGTGCTCAGAGGGTGGAACCGGCACCGACACAGGCAGGCAGACTGGGGCCCACCTGGGGCCCAGCTTTAAAAATCATGAGCAGGAGAGATGTCTTCAGTGGCTGTGACCTTCCTGTCCTCAGAGGTGTTGCGCTGCAGAGGCTCTGCACTCTGAGCACCATGGTCCAGAAGTGTCTCTCCTCACTCAGGCCCACTGCTCACATGATGGACTCTCTCTCAGGACTCTCACCTCAGAACACCAGTCTTGCTTGGCCTTGGTTTTTTTCACTCTGCCTGGAAGTGCTTGTAGTTGGGTCAGCCATCTGTGGGGATAAGAGATGACTAAACCACCAAGCTGGTCTCCTGTCATTTGCGGGTTTTTTTTTTTTTTTTTTTTTTTTTTTTTTTTGGTGTTTCGCCCCGGCCCCCGGGGGGGGGGCGGGGGTCCGGGTTCACGCCGCGCCCAGGGCCGCCCCCCCGGGTGCTGCCTCTCT